>NC_009411.2:59022-269065 GCF_000002875.2 Leishmania infantum JPCM5 | reverse complement strand
CGCTCATCGTCGACATTTGCACGAAGAAATAAAGGGGCCCACTCCGCCCTGCGTGATTGGGAAAAGGTGCTGATCTCAGTGCCGCACCCACAGCCGAAAACGCGCATGCTCATCGAGGAGTCAGCGGAGAAGGAGAAGAGCCGCCAATGGCCAGTCCTCCGCACACGGACTCTTTCACACACGAACGCCGTCAACTGGAGATCCGCGGTACGTGCAGGAAGGAACAGAGAGATAAGCGGGAAAACCTAGATGAGGGAGAAAAAAGGGGGCTAGTGGAGAGAGCTTCGTCGCTGATCATCTGCTCATCCGTGTCCTGCGCTCGCCTCTGTATGCTACTTGGTGAGTGGTTGCCAGTGGGTAGTTGAGATCATGGCAGCGCCCTTCCACTCCTCCACCGGGGATGACTTCGCCTGCAAAGATTGCGAGAGAGACCAGAGGGAAGGGGAGTGGGAGGAGCAACGCGCACGCCCACTGACCTCGCAGACTCCGCTCCGGCCCATCGCAGTGGCTGTGCCACTTCCAAGGCGCGCACAGACACACTCAGACCCACATCCGAGGAGCTGACGAATCCCTGCAGAAACGGCGAGCAGAACAACTAAAACCACAAAAAAAAAGAAGAGAAGTGGGAAGGGAGGCCCCGCGTGGTTGGTGGTGCGCCGGATAGAAACACCAACAGAGTGCCGTATCTGACTCGAAAGCGAAGCAGGGCAGAGCGCAGGTGAAGAGGATGCCGTGGCGACACGAGCTAAACGGGAGAGGAGGCGAGAAAGACGTGAAGCATCGTCAGTTGTGCTTAGACATTTGCCACCACGTCCTCTCTCTGTTTGTGCGGCGCCTTGTCCTCCGCCCGTCTCCTGCGGTCGCCAAATCGCATCTTCCCCCACTCCACGTGGTGATCCAAGGGTGCCTCAGACAAAGAAAAGAAGCACCAGCCCGGCTGATCCACCTATCTCCCTCCATTCCAGCCACCTTTGTGGAAGTCGCCATGTGGCCACTTGTTTGTGCTGTTTCTCTGCACGGTCGCTGCCATCGAGCTCTCTGCCTCTCTCCACCATCGCGCTGTCCATCGGCGCAGTGGCACGCTCCACAGGGACACGCTGCGGACGAGACAAGAGAGAAGGAGTCGATGCATTATCTCGGTGCGACGCCGAGGTGAAGCAGGGGTAGGTGCTGGGAAGATGGTCAGAAAGGGAGACGCCGGAAAACATAGTTCCACTGAGCGCGAGAACCGGGCGCGTTGTGCGGAACGACGGTGCGCCCCTCCATCCCCTCGGGGTGCGTCAGAGGCGCGCGCACACACAGACAAGCCGCAAAGACCCAAAGCAAAGAAGGGGAAGAAGGACGGGCACTCCCATGAGGATGGCTCACGCCAAAGGCAGTGATTAAACAAGCCGAAGAAATGTACGAAAGCTTACGAAATCCATGTACAGACACTTCGATAAAGTCAAGAGGGCAAAGAGAGAGTCCTGCTGATGATGGCGTTTGCTGGGAAGACGCGAGTTTGTACATATGCGGCATATATATATATAGGCACCTCTACCGGGACACGCAGGGAGGAAAGGGGAGGGGAGATAAAAAATGACGATCGGAATGGTGGACGCGGAAGCGGTGGTGACACCAGGGATGAGGGGAGGGGAAAGGAGAGGCTGAAGATAGAGCAGCAAGCAAAAAAAAAAACGTCGAAGATGAGATCACGAATTGACAGCAAAACAACAGCACACAAAACGAGTGTCTTTTTGTTCGAAAAGATGAAACAGAAAGGAGAGAGGGGAGGGCGCGTGGTGGTGTCAGGATCGCTAGGGGTAGTTTTTAGGAAGGGTGGGGGTTTGATAGTGAAGGGGGAGGGCGTGGCGGCCGAGGTCGCAGGATTGAGACTGTTCCCAGAACCGACACACGAGAGGACAGAATACAAACAAAAAAAAGGAGCGTTTCCCATCGCTACACCACGATACACGCATGAATGTATATAAATACAGCCCACCCCACAAGGGCATCACCACAAGCTCACCGTAGGGACGAGAAGGCGTGAGCTCGCAAACGTTCGCGCACACAAACACCTGGCAAGGCTTCGTGGGGCACCGAATCGGCAGCGCGAAAACCTATGCACCCAGGTGATGTCGCTCTCACCGGCGGCTTAACGAACGTCTTGAAGCTGAAGACACGTTCACCTTCTGTTCTCGCTCCTTTTTAGGCTGCATTCCAGAAAAGAAAAAAAACAGCAGCATGTACGCGCAGGTGGGCTGTGTCAGAGGTGACGCCCAACAAAGCCGTCGTGCACATGCTCACGGATACCGTCGATGGGGACTGGGTGGGACGCAGCAACAGCAGAAAGCGCGGATTAGGAGTAAACAACAAGACTTCCGCAGCTGCTGTCTTCGCTTGCGTCTACCTCGCCATCCACAACACAGACGCACTCTTAGGAGTGCGTCCAATAGAGTTGTGTCTCGAATCGCTTCGCGCGTGTGAGGAAAGGTGCGTGCCGCATAGCCCACGGATGCTCCTCCAGAAGTTCGCCGCTTCATCGTAAAAACGCTGGACTGTGCGCGCCTGAATGCAGGGACGCACATCGGCGACTTGGGACACGTGCGGAGAGACGTTGCGTGCACGCGCGCATCCATAAGCATGAACTGAAACGTGCACAAACCGACTCTGTACGGCCGTCGTTAACAGCGGCGTCCCGATAGCGGTCGATTTCCTCACGACTGAGGTCTGGTGGGGGAGGAAGACAAGCCTTCTACGCATTCACCCACTCCGTAGGCGGCTATGTTGAGCAGAGCTGTGCCGATGCATGTCGACATCCCCGTCGAAGATGTTGGCCGAAGCACCTTCGTGGACAACACGTACACCACACATCCCACAACCGCGCTCAGACGAGGAGGCCGTCGAGACATGATCCCGGGAAGGAGAAACAAAAAAAAAAGGTGAAGACGTGCGGAAGAGGCCCGAAGTAGAACGTAACAGAGAGGCCGCCCGCAGAACCTGTGGGGCGAAAAAAAAAAACGGAAACAAAATACACGGGGAAAAAAAAAATAAAAAAAGTGAAATGAGAGATGAGGAGGGAGGTGAGCAACGTCCGATGGCGACATGCCCGATCGGCAGTGACAGCACAGACACGACCACTTCGATCACCAAAGCAAAATAGAAAGAGGGGAGGGGGAATAAGGTCTGCAATACCACGATGGTAGTCGCCGTCACTCGTTACTACCAACAGACCAGTGCAGTGCTAGATACTCAGGCATTTTACAACACCTTGCAGCGCGTTTTCTCCTTTATCGATGGTATACTTGTTATGCTTCGTGTCTCCCACATCCCGGTGGAGAAAGTAAGAGAGAGAACAAACGCAGAGCAACACAATAGAAAAAGGCGCTCCGTCGTAAACAAGAAAAACAAAAAGAAAACAGAAATCATAGTACAAAAAAAAACCGACAGCACCGAAACCGCACGCGTGCATACACCAGCCTCGCGCAGGCATGACAGAAGACAGTCAGGGGGAGGGTCCATACAGACGTCTATTGGGCTCTGCGACTGGTATACGAGACTCTCCCTGCAGCACCGAGAGAGTTCAGAGAAGGAAAACAATGAAAAGTAAGAAAACAAACAAGAACGACGAGCACAGCCACGCTAGCTGAGGATAAACTCATGGCACGGAGCAACAAAGAAGGGAGAGAGCGACATTCAAAACAACCCTCCCGGCCGGCAATCGATGAGAAGGCACGACGCACTTCTCTCCACATCTTCTTTACCACCGAGCGTCGACGGTTTTACTCCATTAGCCTATTGACCGTTGACAAAGAAAAAAAAAGTTAAATCTCGCCATAGATGGAGCTGGCCGTGCCCCACACGACGCCAACGACGCCGACAATCAGCAAAAAGTACGTGGACAGGTAGTGGAACCACCCAACCGACGACAGCGACCAGTTGCCGGAGTACATGACCATGAAGGAGGGGTAGATAAAGCCGATGAAGCCGCCAGAGAAGCCGCCAACGAGGCCGAAGACGACGTTGATGCTCGGGATGAACAGACCAGCCACGAGCGACAGCAGCGCCATGAAGGCGCACACGCACGCGTTCTTCCACCACGCAAACGTGTGCACGTCCACGCGGACGCAGTGGTAGATGGCATCACGAACCGGGATCATGTGCAGACCGAACCCAACGCACAGCTTGAACAGGATACCCACGTATCCGACGCCCATCATGACGTCCTTCACCGGATTGTACTTCTTCAGCGCGGAGCCGGTCATCTCGGCGCCGAAGTCAAGGTAGCCAAAGAGGCCGGAGAGGAAGTACAACACAAACACGATACCGACGGCGATGGTGGCACCCAGTGTCAGGCGCAGCGGCGTGGGGTTGCTCATTTCTTCATAACTTTCATACGCGTTCAGCTGCGACAGGAAGGCGAAGATGAACGTGGACATCCCAGAAACGGCGGTGTTGCCCGTCGTGAACATCCTGATCTCCGGGCGCGGATCCGCGCGCAGGCCGTTCTGCGCGCTGTGCACTACCATCGCAATCACAAAATACACTATGAACACAATCGCGACGCAGGAGAAGTAGCGCAGCGAGTTGATCTCCTTCGGCAGGCACAGCGGCAGCATGGCCACGAGCCACACGAGGAAGGTGAGGAGGCGCTGGCCCCAGATGTTCAGCAAGAACGCCGGCGTGTTGTCCGCGTCCTCGAGGAAGGCCGTCAGCACATCCTTCACGGAGATGACGTACGACACCTCCCCGCCAAAACTGAGAAACCACATGCAGAAGGCGAGGAAGTAGTCCGCGCCAGGGCCGAGGAGCGTGCGTACGATCTGCTCGTAGTTGCGCAGACCAGTCTTGGTGCCCGCCTGGCCCAGCAGGTAGTAGGAGTAGATGGTGAGGTAGGCAATCATGAACATGTAGATGATGGCCATAACAAGACCAGAGGCGTTGAAGGCGTAGGGCAGCGCAATAATGCCGGCACCAATGGAGGAGCTGGCCAGGTTGAGGCCCGTGGAAACCAGGCCGCCGTAGGGCACCAAGTAGTCGAAGTACTTCTGGAACACATTCGCGGGGACGAGGCGGCGGGCCACGCGATCAGCGCGGATCTTGTCCTGCAACTCGATCTGGCGCCTCGGGTCGTACCGCGAGAAGTCGTATGGGTCCGGCGCCTCGGCGGAGGAGACGTCCTCCACCCCCCGCACGCATTTCGCGTCGTATCCCTGCGCTACTTCCATGTCAAGCTCGGAGCGTAGGTCCATCGGCTCCCCGTGGCCCTGACGCCGTGCAGGCTCCGAATTGTGCATATGGAAGGGGTTTGGTTCCTTGCTGGCCATGGTGGTGCGGGTATGTGAAGCGCGAGAGGTTAGCCGGGTCAGCTCCGTGAGCGGAAAGCGTGTGCCTGCTGAAACAGAGGCGTGAATGTGTGTGACGGTGCACGGCGCTGAGGGAGTTGGGGAGGGGGGGGGTCAGTCAGTGTTCGGAAAGGCTCGCGTGGCAGTGATCAGGGCTTGCGTGCTAAAGTGTGCATGTAAGTTTTGCGTGCGCTTCGGTCGTGATGACGATGTACCCGATGGCCAGTAGAGGCACCGAGAATGGGAGGAAGGTGCCGGGCGACAGGGAGTTGTGAGAAAAGAAGAGGAGTGTTCACTGCATGAGCTGTTGTGGGCGCCGAAGACGCCCAAAAGACAGGATCGATGCTTTACGCACCTGATTCCTGCGCCCCCGCGAGTGAGACGGCTTCACCGCCTTTGCCTCGCACAGGATACGGTGTGCAACATTTAGGTTCTCCGCCCGTGCACACACTAGCGAGCGGACGCCGCCGAGGAGAACGGTTTCTTTGTCAAAAAAGGAGCTGATCACAGAATTGCCTGCCGTACATTGATCGATGCGCTTGTGTGAGCGCGTGTACCACCGGTAGAAGGGCCCCTCAACACATTCCCAGGCTCTACACAAGCGCAAGAGATGTAGACCAAAACAACATCCTCTTCAAGGTGGTCCCGATGTTTGCCATACAACATAAGCTCCACTGCACTCCAAATTACCCTCTCCCGCATAGCAGGAGGCCTTCGCGTCGCGCGAAGCGGTCGCAGACACACGTGTTACAGCAATGCACCGACTCGGCCATCTGAGCGCTGCCTCGGCCTCGAACGCTACCCACCACAGCCGCCTCGCAGGTTGCCCCAGATCCGCTCTTCCCATCATGTTGGTTTCCAGCTGGTGCATCCTCCCCTGGGGGTGGTACGCAGGCCCCATCCCCACACCAGCAGGGCAGCGTGAGGGGTGGTGGTAACTTATATACCTTCGAGTCGCGCGGACACTCTGCCTAATCCTATGGATGGCACTAGCGTGTTCGCTGTCGCGGGTCGCTTGGATGCCTCGCCATCGAGGCTCTGACTGCCAGCATCAGTGGCGATAAATCGCTCTGACTTCCTCACGAAACTGCTGCCTGACCCTGCCACCAGCAGAAGTGGGGCTCGGCATTTGGCAGGGGATGGAGGAACGGGGGGGGAGGGGGATGCTTGGCTTCCATACCGGGCGGGGTCCTCCACCCCGTGAGGTGCATCACCGCCACCCTCGTCATCAGGGAAGACACCTATAGATACGAGCGCAGCAGAAAAAGGTGCAGAAGGATAACGAGAGAAGAGGGATCTGTGAAGGATAGAATGTGCAGCGTTAGCGTAAGGCAAGACACACAGACGAGGAGGAGACAAAGAGAGACCCTCGAAGAGGGCGCGAGGGAGATTTTTCCAGCAGCCCACCGACGCTGCCCAAGAGGAAGTCCTTGGTCGCGCCTCGGCGCACCCCGCCGACCTAGCCGCGCTGCTGACGCACCGTTGGAGGTTGCGAAGAGGAGACTGAAGGGCGAGCACCTGCCGCCACTGCTGGAGGCTAAGGAGCATCGACTGTGAGTACACGCGAATGCGGTGCAATGAGCACGTCACATTCATGGCGATGCCAACAGCGTGAAAGGAAGAACCGGGTATATAGGAGAGCGTATCGAAGGATGTGGCGCCAGCGGCTGTTGAGCCGCCACGGCAATGCGCGCGATGTGGTGACTGAGTGGAAGTCTTCCACTTCGGCCGCTGCGGCAAAAGTAACAGCAGTGCATGCTGGCGCGCACGAAAAGAGAGCCAAGCCAACGATGACGCCAAGGGCCACGGCAGAGGCAATCGCAAGGCCGACCAGCAGACCCACATTCCTGCCACGAGGTGGAGAGGGTAGTTTCGTGGTTGTGGTCCTGCACAGCTCTACGAGCCACCGGAGGCTGAAGCTGCTGAAAGAGAGGGTTCCGTGACTTTAGCCGAAGCGGTCGCTGTCTGCCCAAAACGCGGGATGCCGTCGGCCATGAGGAGAGCCATCAACACGCGCGTCTCGCACTTTCTGTCTGCGAAGACCGGGTAGCCGTCCAACATCGGCCACAAGTTCGGCATGCCGTCAGCCGATCGGCGCCTTCCCACCCGCTGACTGTGGGACTGTTGGGGCGGAGGCCACCTCGGTGAAAGGCGAGCTGATTGCCGTCTCCGCTGAAACATACTTGGTGGTAGCACCACACACACTGCAGAGCTAGCAAGACGATGGGGCAGCCTCCGGAGTAGGCCGTTGATCCACGGAGGCAGGCGAAGCACGTTCGAGTGTATGTGAGAAGTCATGATTTCTTTGAGCCTCTGGTGCACCTCCACAAGCATGTGAGAGGTGAAAGCACGACGTCGAGCGTTTCGCGTCGCTGCATAACGGCGCGTTTTGTCGCGAAACGGTAGGCCGGGGACGTAAAGGTTCTGGCCCCGTTGATCTTGTCGATAAGCCACCGTGGCACGCGCCAGCGCCGTGAATCAGAGCAGAGCGAAGACGAGGCACACCACACGGCCGCGCCGCCGCGCTCCGAACCTGAGGGGGGGGGTGGGAGGCGGAAAGACGCTCTCAGATTCTAATAAGAGCACATGGGTGCTCTAGCGCTTCTCGCCTTCGCGACTGCTGCACTCGGACGCTGCTGTTGCCGCGCGCGCGGCGCAAGCGTTGAAAGCCCGCCGCCTCTGCAACTTTGTTGGATGAGACCACGCAAGGAGCTGTCAAGGCGCTTCTCTTGCCGCATGGGAGCGGGTGCATGACACTTTTACGGCGAAATGTCCTGCGCCGCCTCTTCTTCTTTACGCGACGAAAAAAAAAAACGTAGCGCGCGTTTTCGGAAGCGTTCGAATCCCGTCGATGCGCATGGCGGATGCAGAATGACACCGGTGCCCCCTCCCCCATGTGCGAATGAGCAGCAGGGCACAGAAGGGCTAAGAGACGCCGCCTATGTCGTTGAATACCTCGGCCTCACGGTATGCCGCCGTGATGCTCAGGATGACTCTGTAAAGTGAGGACAGAGGTCGAAAACAAGCGGCCGCGCCAACAAGGAGAACAGGTACAGTGGGCGCCGTGTGCACATGTTTACATGTGGCGCGCAGACGGATGTGAAGAGGAGGAGCGTACGTGGGGCACACGTCACGGAAAAGAGTGAGAGAGCAGCGAAGCGTCAAGGTCGATTCGAGGCACAGCTGTGGAGCGGAGCATACCTTCATTGAGAGAGCGTGGCAGATGCTCATAAGAGAGCGACATCAGCACAACCAGGCAGCCCATGGGTACCAATGCCCGTCCAGGCTGCCTGTTGCACCCTCGTTCTCTGTCTCTTTGCGCAAATCGAATGACCCGGGATGCGCCGGAGCAGCGTGCTTGATGACACGCTGCGCACAGCTCCGTCAACGCACCTGGTCGTCTTCTCTTCCTTTCGTCGAGCCGGAGCGAGCCTTCGTGCGCCTTGTTCGACCTCGAGCACCTTTCGCACTCGGGCAAGGTTCCTGCCACGTATTCTTACCTTAACGTGTGTGCCTACCGTGTGTGCGTGCCAAACAGGACATCGACTACATCACGCTTCCTTCCCATGAAGAGATCGACGGAAAAGAGGAAGACAAAAGGAAGAGGTCGCGTGCGGGTACGGGTGCGTGAGAGGGGGAGGGGGTAGGATGTACATGGAACACAACGAAATTCAGAGAAGCAAGAGGGGGAGAGAGCCGAAGACAAAGAGAGCATGGACATCGACAAGCGGAGCACGTGGAAGGACGATGATCACGGCAGCAATCACCGAACAACGAGACAAGAATGGAAAAAGAAGAAGGCGCAGGAAGTAGGCTCGAAGCCCCAATGATCACATGTGCAAGCAAAACAAAGAGATGAGAGCAAGAAGGAAGGCGCACAGGAGCCGCAGCCACACGCGGACACTCACGACGACCCGACACACATGACACACATAAGCTCGTGCACCAACGAGGAAAGGAAAACAAACAGATACGAATGGAGGAGGACGAGAGCCAAAGAGTAAAAAGGAAGAGATAGAAACGGCAGCCTGGAGGAGCCGCACTGTGCACATGCATACAGATGCCGAAGAAGAACACCACAAGGAAAGGACAGGCATACGCCGCAACATCCGAATACAGCAACAAGGTGAAAACACACACACACACACATGAAGGAACTAGCACAAGGAAGCCGACAAGACAAGAAAGCACAAGTCACAACACACACAGATATTATATGTATGTATGTGCGTCTGTCGGTGGTGGTGGTGGTGATGGGGGCTCTCTACCCTTTCGTGTTCGTCACACAATCAAAAGAATACGCGTGCGTATTCTCGAGCACGCATCAAAAGTGAAAACGCACCTTTTTTTTTGTTTTCTTCGCGTAGACCCCCCCTTTCCATTTGCCACACATTTTTATTTCGCGTGACGGCGATATTTTACATTATCGTTTCTGCTCGCAAGCGTTTCGCTTAGTCGATGAAGCTCACGCTCGAGGTGCGGCGCAGTCGTGGCCGCGGGGTGTCCATGATGCGCTCATCTGCGCACTCAGAAGACCGCGAGTTCCACAACGATTGTTGTATCAGCGGCTCGCTATAGAGGGGCGGTTGGGCGAGTTCTACTGGAAGAGTCGAAACCATCAGCTGCTCCGAGTATCGGAGAGGCACCATCTCCACCGGTGCAATAGGGTCGAACCTCTCACTCGCTGCGAGGTCCTCGCTGCGGGCGCTACAACAGGAGTCTTGGCGCTCCGGATAGTCCTCCATCTGTTCGTCATCGTTTCGGAGAATCGACCGGCGCCCGGAACGGTCCTTGCTGGGTGAGGCGGCGTGAAAGGAGCGTACAGTCCCACTGCTACTGCCGTTCGAGCGAAAGGACGACTTTGGCGCGAGGCTGGAGCGCCGCGACCTGCGTCGCTTTTCGTTCAACGACGCCGCTGGGGCAACCAACTCGCCCGATGTCGTCGACACGGCGCCTGCAGGCTCCTTGGCCGCGAAGCAACACCAGCCCTTTTGCCGAGCTCTGCCCATGATGAGGACAAAAACAAGGGCAATCACCAGTACAAGGAAGATTGAGATACCGACCCACATGGTCACCTTCTGGTCGCCCTCCTCCTGTGTCGTCGGTTCGCTGGTCGTGCTCGTGGTGGGTGGCAGCGTGGTGGTAGTAGGAGGCGTCTTGGTTGTAGTTGTGGTAATCAGAGGCATTGCCGTCGTGGGTGGCATGGCCGTCGTGGTGGTAGTCGTGGTGGTGGTCGTCGTTGTCGTGGTCGTCGTTGTCGTGGTCGTCGTTGTCGTGGTCGTCGTAGTCGTTGTTGCCGGCTCGACGAGGCACATGGCATAGTAGCGGTTTGTCGGGGCTTCACCGTACGAAAACCAGCTTTCACTACTGTCCATCCAGCCTGCCGTTGAAGACGTCTGGGACAGGATGAGCATCGCGTAGCGCTGGTGCTTGCTTCCCGGGTATGCTTGCACACCCTTCTTCTTCGTCCAGTGGTTACTCGAGTCCGTGCTGAGCATGCCCGCACCGACCAAACCACCGTTGCTCCCCGAGGCAGGGAAGTAGTTGCCTTTGTAAAAGGCGTAGGCGTTCTCGATGCCGCTGTACCGCCCTTGGTCCCAATACCAAATGCAGTTCAGCGTGGCCTTGGACGTTGTGCACTGGGAAGAAGACAGAATCGTGGAGCCTCCCAGGTAGCCACAATAGCTAATCGCACCCGCCGCCGTCATCTTGTTCACCAGCTCCTGGTGAATGGCGTCAGATACGTCTGGCACCAATACACCTCCCTTCGCCTCGCACACCTGAATGTGAGAGCTGCGCTGAGTGGAATCAAACGTGTTTTCCACGATGATCTTCACATTGCTCGCGTCGTACACAGGGGCGGAGGCATAGCTGAACACCACACAAACGAATAGCGCCAACGCGCATACGCTGAGCAGGCCACGCTGCAGTGGCCTCTTGTAACGATGGCGGGAGGAAATAGACATGTAGGGGCCTGAGCACACGCACGGCATCCGCCGTACGATCCCCGCCAACGAAACACGCACAACGTTGAGGAAGCGAGAAATTTAAACACACGCGGAAGCGTCTAAGGGCACGGCTGCTGGATGTGTGACGGTCTGGGGTCTGTATGCAAGCACCGCACGCCCACCGGAACGCAGAGAGAGTCGTAGATGTGCGTGAGAGGTGGCGGAGGGAGAAAGGAAGAGGGCTGCAAGACGCAGGTCGGCCCCCTCGCAGCGAGCAACAAAGTTGCAGCCAAGAACAACAGTGCAGAAGCGCGAAAGAGTGAGAGCGAGCGAGACAGGAATGAGCCCGCACACCTATGGCACAAACACTCACCTCACCGGCCACGACCCCTGCGGGAATAAAGAAGCACGGCTAGCACTCGTTCAAGCAGAAGCTCTGCTGCAAGACGCAACCACCGCCACAAACTATGGGAGCGAGCAAAAGGCGAAAAAAAAAACAACAACAACGCAAAACAGAACGACAAAGGGAGAAGAGAATCAGGTGTACCGCTCGAAGAGTCGTATGGGCCCTGACATGTTTGTCTTGCTTCGAGGATGGCAACGGCGGTGGTTCAGGTAGGGGCAAGTGCACGGAGGTACGTGGAGAAGCGGCTCAGCCTGTTCACCGGAGCGACAGAGCGAGAGAGACAGGGGAAAGGTGAGGGGAGAGCCACACACGCACACGCAAACACGCAGCAAGTGTCGATGCAAAGAAGTGATGACGCCTACAGGAATGCAAAGAGAGAAACACGAAAGGAATCAAACGGGGCAAGAAAGCTGGTGAGATGGTGAGTTGCTACGCACACGCACAGACACAGAGACAGACAAACAGAGGCACACAACGAGCTCCCCCCACCCCCGAACAACAACGGAGAGGTAAAAAATATACGGGGAGCAGTTCGGTGAGGAAGACTCAAGGGACTCGGTAAAAGGCAATGGGCACTCCGTGTATTCCTTTCCAGCAGCTCACATTCACGGATGAATAGAATGAAGCGCCGTACGCGCAGTGAGAAAACGCGAAAGAGAGAGAGGGGGCGTTGACGGTGGAGCACAGCAATACTGCAATGCACAGTGGGTGCGCTGGTGACGAAGACGCGCTGATGATGCACCGCCTTCCGTACCGCAGAGGAGGTCGTAGAAAGACACAGAGAGACCGCCGCAGGCAAAGATGAATAATGAAAAAAGAAAAATTCTGCAAAACAGCACCTTCGTCGAGTCCTTCTTGGCGGCCACCGAGCAAAACAGCAAACACGCACGCGCGCGTACACACATATATATCTATATATGTTTTCTATTATGCGCAGAATTACCCAACTACTGAAAACAAGAAAAGAGAGAGGGGGAGGTCGTAAAGGGAAAGAGAGCAGGCGAAATGGCCGACGGACAGGAATGGGAACAGAGAACAAGAATCTCCACCACCACCACCCCCACCTCACCCGAAAAAAAAAAACAGTTGGGCTCGTCGGTGTGTGTTTTTCTTGGTGGCTGACTTTTATGTCTCCTATTTTTCCGTTGTTCGTGTTGCGTATGCGCACCAGAGCGTTGCTCTCTGTTCGTGCTCGTGTGTATATGCCCGGCTTTCTCTCGCTTGAGCTTTACGCCTGCTTCCCTGCAGCCTAGGCCTCCCTCCCTCTGCGGAGATGAGTACCTCTGTACCTGCGTACCCCTCGGTGTGTCCTGAAAGAAGGTCGCTTGCCTGTTTTTGTTTTCGTCGTCGTCTGTGTTGGTATCGGTCGCCACGACGCGGAGCCGCTGCCACGCGGAGCTACCCCAAAGACAGAGAGAAAGCCGAACAATGTTTGCTACAACGCACAGTCTTCGCGCTCCTCTCTCCAAAACAGCGTCTCCCCTTCTGACCTTCTACTTGTCAAGCAGAGAGGGCCAAGGTGGAACGAGGTGGGGCCCAGGCGAGTTGGTGATGACGAGCAAGGCAAAGTTCGCCTCTAACGCATAAAACGCGGCACTGCACAACCCGTCTTGCACGCGGGTCTGTCCTTGGCAGGGACAGCGCGAAACAGAGAGAGCGGTGAGGACAGCACTGAGCCGCTCACCTGGACACACGTGAGCACCGTCACAATCTGAAGACAAGAAACGTTGCCTGGAGTCCGTGACAGACGGCGACTGCGGTTGGCTGGACGTCGCCGCGGTGGTGGGCCTATGCACGAGAATCAAACGAGGTGGAAGAAAGAAAGACAGAGAACGGCTCTAAGAGAGCGGATAACAAAGGACACGGAGAAAGAGAGAGCGCGAGAGTAGGGCAACGACACGCGGATAAAACGTCGACGCAACACGAAAAAAAAAAAGAAGCAGATGGGGAGAGACGAAGGAGGACACGATCAAAACGGCACCCGCCTCCAACATGAGCGGGGTGAAGCGAGGGAAGAAGAAGCGAGACGGGCTGAAAAAGGAATAAGGAAATCACACACTTCAATGCACCAATATGCACGCTTAGAACAACATGAACCCCGGCAGGCGCGAGTGCCTACGCATCCGTCAAGAATATGCACGAGAGTGCTGTGTCGCTGGAGAGGAGGAGAAGCAAGCCCACACCGAAAACAAAAAGGAAACAAAAAAGAGAGCGACAAAAACCCAGAAATAAAGCAGTGCAAGCAGCTACGCCCAGTCCAAGCAGAAAGAGAGAATGGGACACACGCACATACACAAAGGCACACGCCACTGAAAATTGAGCTCTTTCACGCACATAAAAATCTGGTCTGCACCTACGCGGCGAAAAGAAGGCGGGTGGTGAGAGGGAGGAGAGCAAGGAGGGATGGACAACGTGAAGAAGCACCACAAACTGCAAGAGGCAGCTCAGACGAACCGAAAATGTCTACCTCAAAAGCGAGAAATAGGGGCACCTGAAGGACAACCGGAACCCGGGAAGATCAGGGAGCAAAAGACAAAGAAAATATAACAAAAAAAAACGAAAAGGGAGAGAGAGGCGACAGTGACAATGTTCAAAAATCCGAAGAAAGTAAGCAATAATAAGAAAGAAACGCCAACACGCCGAGAAACCGAGGAAGAGGAAGAGAGGGAGGGGGAGGAGAAGATCAACTGCAAAACAAGCCAAGAAAAACGAAATTTCCTTTCGCTTCTGCAAGCCTCCGTATGTCGTGCGCCGTACGATGGTCGTGCACTTTCATGCTCAACTGGGTTGTTGCTGCTTGTATGTCCGTTCGCTCTCTCCTTTTTTTTTTCGTTTCTTTCTAGTTCTCTTACGATGTGTGCAAGCACACACGTGGGATGTTTACACGTGGGGAGAGGTCGTGGTGAGTGCATGCATGTGGTTACGTATGCGTGTATATATGTGCATGTATATGTATGTATGCACAGGGATGTTAGCGACGGGACATGTGACAGAAGGCAGCCGAGGAAGAAGCGACCGAGGGGCGCGACGAGCAGAGATTGCGTAGGCCATAAAAAAAGAAGGAAGCGGCAGGCATCGAAGACATCGGGGAGCTCGCGCCGAAAGGAAAGCAGCATTGTTCTGCGGTACACGGTGAGGCTGTGTGTGACTTCAGCGTACGCCTTGCAGCGTCCGCCGGCACAGAGGCGCGCAGTCAACCCCGCCATGGACATGTTCAGTGTGGGAAGTTGCAGAAGTGATGTTGTCCCCTGCTTTGGAGTTGCGCGACCAGCCCAGCAGCGCCGGCCCTTGGCCGTCACGCTTTCCTTTTCCATCCCTGTGGCGCTCTCCGCCTAGTCCGCGCCGCGCAAGCGCGCTTGAAAGCGTCTCGGTCGAAGGCCATTTTCTGTGCTTGCTCGACGTGTTTTGCTTTCATAGTTATTCTTGTTTTTTCCCCTTCGCCGCTTAAAGGGGGTGGGGGATGATGCCTGGCAGAATGAAAACAGACATTAGTGAACAGCTCGTGCAAATATATATGTATATTCCTGTTCCTTTGCACGACTGCTCCGGCGCGGTGGGCGGAAGCGGGAAGGAGGAGGGGGGGCACGCGCGCCATCATCCAGCTTACCTACCAAACTACTACTACGCTATAAGACGGAGGAAAAGAGAACAACGGGAGGAGAGCGAAAGCTTCCAACAACAACGCACACACAAACTCGGCAACAGTGCAGACTCTGGAAAGGAGAGAAAAGCGCGCACTTTCGGTGCTCGAAATATGAGCGCGCGCGCATGCGAGCATGTGGGTGTGTCGGTAGGGGAGGGGGGACGAATATGCGAGGGGGGGGGGCATACACAAGCACGTACGAGCCGTGGAGGGGAGAGGCTTTTCAACAGCAATGGCGGCCCCCAGCGCACAGTGATGCACAGGCGCCCATGATGATTCGAAACCCTGGAGTCACATGTGCGATGCTGTTCTGCCCCTCACTTCGCTCCCCACTATGTCGCTTCCTCTTGCCCAAGCCTGTCGCCGAGTCCGCCAGCGCCTCCGCTCAAGCTTACGCGTAAAGCTGCGATTGGTTCTGCGGGAGCGAGGCCTTGATGTCTACCGCGAGGTATTCCTCGATTTTGCCATTCTGCACGAGGCGGCGCGCCTGCTCACCAAACACGGTATTCTGCCTCACGTAGGCGCGGAGGCGGCGGCGTTCCTGGATGTGCTCGGAAATCGCGAAGACAAAGAAGGTGGGCAGCCCCACCAGCATCAGACGTCCGTATCCCTGCGGGGTGTAGCGCCAGCGGCTCGTCATGGTATCGCAGATCGCTTCCTTGATCTTAGCGTCCACACCGACGTCGAAAAAGTGCGGGGCGCCGAACTGGCGGCGGATGGTCGCCGCGCCGGCGGTGTACATGACAAGACCCCCCATCACCGCACCAGCGGTCACAATGTTTGCCTGCCGCCACCACTGGCGGTTCTTCTCAATCTGCCAGTCGCCCTCCGTCTGGAACTTGCGCCAGCGCAGCATCCACTCATCCAGGTACTGCATCGTCAGCTCGACCTTCATTTTGTCGTTCGAGATAAATGTGGTGTATTTTCAGGAATGGGATGCAATGAGGAGGCGTTTGCCCGCACAAAACGAGCACTTCTGTAGGTGGCTGCAGGTGGACATGTGCGTGTGACAGGGGGTGTCAGTGACGGTTGGGAGGTGGAGGAGGTGGGTCGTGGTGGTGAGGCGCACGGCACCACAGGAACGAGAAGGCGCGAAAGACAAAGAATGGTGAGCACGCAGAGGAACGCGGCACCGCCAGACACGCATCAGCGTTCACGTTCAGGCGTCAAGGAGAGTAAAGGGAGGAAACATCCCGGGAGAGCCTACTGCCGGAGAGCGCGCAGAAGCGTAACCGGCAAGACAACGAGAAGACAATGTGTACATGACGTTCAGCAGATGCCTTCGGCGTGTCGCCTCAGAAGCGGCGGGTGGGGTGGGGAGGGTGATGGTGCACCTGACCCGATTTCCTTCGTCCCTTTTTTTTTTGCGTTTCATTTCAGTAGAACACGGGAGTAGAGGCAGCTGGCGGCAGCAGCCATGTATGCCGCATGCAAAACCGAAGCGACCGCGAAGTGCACCCACGCGCAGTTGGGGGGGGGGAGGGGCAAAAGAGAAACACACCTGTGCGCTGGTCGGGCCGTGGTCACGGCCATCAGCGCAGTCAGGCAAGAGGGAAAGCAAATATGTGTTCCCACACAACGCAGCCACAGGAGGGCCGTCAGAGAGCCGTCAGCCGCCCTTTCTCGTCAAACGCGCCACTCAAATTCTCGCATAGAATACGCAGCAGCGTAACGCGGCCGACGGCAATCTCTCGCCGAAGTTGTGCTTGAATCTCCTCGGCAACACCAGCATCCACGAAGACACCGCTCTCGGCGTGAACAGGTGCGCTTCGGCTCAGCATTTGATGCAGTTGATGCAGACGATCTTTGAGAGACCGTTGAGACGCTCTCGCCTTAGCAAGCGAAGCCCTGGCTTCCGCAACTTGCAACTGACACCGTTGCGCAATAGGTGCCGTCGGCGCATGAGCGCGCCGACGCGCCACTCTGGCGCTCTCACTAGAGTTGTGAATCAGTCGCTGGGCGCGCGCCAACTCCGAAAACAGCGGCAAGCGTTGGCGGCACAACAGAGTCGTGTAGTCAAGCCGCCACTCACACAGGAGAAGCAGCGGACGCAGCATGTGCTTTTCTGACGACGATGCGACTGGCTTGTCAGCCCTCGAGCCGGGCGAAAACACCTGCGGTATAAGAGATGTCTCCGTTGGCGGCGGGGTAGCGGCCTGTAACGCTTCATGTTGCCGTCCCTCGTGCGCCAACAAAGTCACAAGACCGCGCTCGGCCCTCTTGTAGCAAGAAGATGCGAGCAGCATCTCTGCAGCTGTAACTGTGGACTCTCGCACCGACAACCCTTCTTTCAGAGTGGCATCGACGACGGCCTTCACATCACCAACGACCCCCTCCAGCAGCCGTAGCGTGTGGTTGTGTGACTGCAGGACAAGCTGGCGACGCTCGCGTGCGATGCACGCGACCTCGTACGCTTCTCGGGCCTTGAGGTAGCGCTGCAGCGCATGCTCACGCCTCACGCGCTGGTAGGCGAGCGCGGCGTGTTCGACGGACGCGTCGTCGGCAGTCTCCAGTTCCGAGCTAGAAGATGAAGCGGACAACATGACGCAAGCAAAAAAAATAATAATACACGCGTCAGCCCTATCGTCTCCGCACCTTGCAGGGACTGCCACCCCGAGCGGAAGAGAGACGCTCGCTCCAGCACGGCCGGTGACTTTCGAAGGGAGAAGAAAAAAGGCAGCACAAACAATGCGGCGGGCGAATTCGGCGAAGAGAACAAGACCCCACACGCACACACAGCCGCGATGGCAGACTTTGTAACCCACGTGCAACGGAGAGGGTCGTCTTTCGTTGCTAAACCGTCGGCTGCAACGACAAAGAAAAAAGAAGAGGGAGGGGGGCAAGATGCTGCTGCTGCTGGTCCGTGCGCTGAAGCACCGCCGTGCAGAGAGCGAGCTTTCTGCCCTCGTGCGCGTGGATGTATAGAAGTGTGTGTCTGTGTTTGTGAGTGAGTGGCTTCATATGTCGGGAACGGAGCAGAGCCATTGTCAACGTTAATCGATTCTGTAACCTTCTTCCGTCTCTATGCTTGTGTCGAGCGCGCGCCGAGATGATAACGGTGGTTGCAGATGCGTAAGGAAAGGGAGACGGGAAGCGCAGCCACAATACGGCGCAAAAGATGCGCGAGCAGTACTCGCAGCATAAAACGAAGGCAGGTGAAGAGAGAGGGAGAACAAGAAGAAATGAGAGATGTTCCCCGGCACCACCAGCAGCGGCACATACCTACATACATGCCACACGTTATCAATCAAACATCAAGGTGGATGCAGAGAGGCGGAACAGGGGGGACGTCCTTCTAGAGAAACAGCGACGTCAGGGCTCATGAACGGGGGAGAAGAAGCAGCTGCTGCCACAGGAGAGGAGGTGCTCAATGTTCTCAAGACCCTTTTCTGAAAAGACGCGGCAAGATGCAGGACTCGCTTCACCCTCACCGCAATTCCTTCTCGTGTACACCGCGATGCATATTATCCGCTTCCTCGCGGACGCGACAAGCAAAAAAAAAAGAAGGCGGACGATGCCGGAGGGGAGGAAGACGAGGAAGCCTGGCAATGCGCCTTATTCTTTCCAACACAGACACAGACGCACACACACACACATAGCTGCACGCTGCTTCTCTCCACTTTTTGTTTACGGTTTCGCATGAAGTCTTCCTACGACTCTTCACCACACACACACACGCCCGCGTGCGCGTGGTCGCTGTCTCTCGAGGGCGTTGCGTAGGTACGCCCTGCACGCGTCTCCCTCCCTGTGCCTTGCTCTCTCTTCATTTCTAGCGAGCTCCCGGTGAATCCCGACGCATCCGGCACAGCCCCCTCTCCCCTTCCGCGACCCACCCTCCATCAGTCCTCGCCGCCCTCGACAGTTACAAGCAGTGCAATGCACACCAACACGCACATGTGTAGAGGGACTCACACACACAAAAAAGATAATGCATGCACTCTCGTACATACAACCGAACGCTGCCGCGCCTCGTCTGCTTCGTGGGAGATCCGCGTCAACCTTTGCGGTTGCTGTCGTCGTCCATCGTGTCATGCAGGGAGTCGACCGTGTAGCCTTGCGCATCTGCTGTCTCAGCCGCCTTGCGAGCCTGCATACCCTTCACGTCCAACCAAATGTCCATCGGCGTCACGAAGAGGCTCCGTTTCTTGGCCTCGCGGTATTTCGCGTAGAGTTCCTTGCTCTTTGACTCGATGCGGGCATCATCGAGAACGGAGTAGTACGTCTTGCTCTGCCCAGACGGACGGCGCACCTTCACCTCGACCGAGGGCCAGTACTCCTTGCCCAGCTGCGCCTTGCGAGCGTCCGCCAGCAGTTCAGACAGCTTCGTCGAGCCGTAGGTTATGTTGTCGTGCTGATCCTCATACTTGTCGCTGTCGAGCTTCAGCACACCCATTCCAACGCGATGATCAGCGAGAATGCGCAGGCGCCTTTCCGTCTGCATCTCCACAAATGGGTTTCCGTAGGCGTCCAGCCGCTTCAAATCGTCGAGGCGGCACTTGATGGAGACGTTGCGGTTGTGAACGTCCACCATGCGCTGATACCAGCCTTGCCAGTCGTATCGCTTGTACTGCAAATTGTCGTACTGCTCCACCATACCCATCTCCGTCGGCACGTTAAACTGCGTCGGCTCCGTCCCAACGGGGCCGAGCCGGCGACGCGTGCGCTGCGCCATTAGAGCCGCTGCCGCCTGCGGGACGTAGGAAAGGCGAATGTATATGCGCGTCATGCACTCCAAGTGCCACACCGGCGACTTCGACGCAGCAGAGGCGACTGCTGGGAGAACGCCTGACTTTGCCCACGATGGATGGCGCTGACGAATGGACTCCAAAAGGAGGTCGAGCACACCGGTGTCCACCTGCGGGCGGCGCACTGTGCGCTGCTCCGCGGTGGCTAGCTCGGCACGTTCGAGCTCCAGCAGCGAAACCCCTGCTTCACGAAGCACGGCAAGCGTGCTCTCTACCTGCTCATACGACGTGAGGTTTCGGACCAGCTGCTCGGTCCTGGCCTTGCGTGCCCCCGTGCGTTCCTTGCGACGCTGCAGAGCTGCCTCCACCTCGGCCGCGTACTCGTCACAAAAGAGCCGCTTCGTGGCGTGTTTTGCGCCAGTCGCGTTCTTGAGCAGGCGGTACACCGCCCCCAACGTCGCCGGGTCGGAAAGCAGTTCGCGCGCATGCTCGCGCCAGCAGTGTGGCCAGTCCACGGCGGACATGGCGGCGTCCCAGTCCACCAGCTGTTGGCTCTTGCCCGCCATGCCAGAGAGCTGAAAGACGTGGCTGACGTGTGCCTTGATAGCGATGTCCGTCCCACTCATCAGTGACTGCAGCAGCGACTTCACCTCAGCCGTACTGTCAAAACGATCCACCATGTTCTCCACGTCAGCCCGCAAGAGCTGTCGGTCGTCTAGCATCGCCTCACACAGCGCAGCGTCGCGACTCCAGTCGTGGAGCCTGGCGGAGCGCAGAGCCTTTGCGAGACGGCCGCACCCCTTCACCTCTCCTAGCAGCTCCTTCAGAGCGTCTGCAGCGAAGCGGCGCTTCACAATCGGGCTAACCGTCGCGAACGCTGAGGGGACCACGTGCTGCTCGGTGGCCACGATGCCCTCGTCGAGATGAGTCGATGCGGTCTTCAGTTCCGCAGGAGCGCGGTTATGGCTCTCAGAGATCGAGACTAGCAGCAGGTAGAGAGCGACGGGTGCCGTCATGGGAGGGGTACGCACCGTATCTTCCATCATGAGCGCCTCCCATGCAAAGCCAAGCGTGGCACTGACGGGCGAATTCGAGGAGGAGAAAAGGTCCCTCTTGTGTGCCGCAACGCTGTCGAAAAAGACGCGCCACACGCCATCTCCATAGCCCACGTACGGGCTGTTGCGCACCATCGGCAGCAGCCCCTCGCGCAGGAAAGCGTTCCGCTTCGCAATGGCCTTCCGACGAAGCACCTCGAGCGCCAGGGCGCCATCCTCGCACGGCGACAACGCAGACATGTCTGCCTGGTACCTAGCGTGCAGCGCGGCGAGCTCGCGCTCGAAGGCTACCTTGTCAAAGACGTGCGACGTGTTCAGTTTCCCGTAAGCTTGAACCGCCTGCTTCCATAGCGCCTCTAGCTTCTCCTTCGCGCCAGGGACGCCCTGCTTCGCCATGGCTGGGATCACCTCGGCTACAAACGTCTGCACCATTGCCTCAGCTGCTGGCGACACAGGCAATGCGTCCGAGACGAGCAGCTCTTCAAGGAAGAGAGGCAGACGCGGGTACTGGTCGCCAAGCCAGTACTGAAGCGTGCCCCACTTCTGGTGCAGGCACTGCCGCTCCTCGAGGGACGGGGCAGTCGCCGCAGCCACGCGCAGCACAGAGCTCTCTGGTGGACAGGACTCTTGGTTCGGCAGCGTGCGCAGGTACGGGTCCTTGTCGCTAGTGCCGAGGCCTTCGTGCACTTTGGTACGAAAAAGGTCTGCTGCCGGCGCGGCGTTCTGCACACGCGTGAAGTTGGGGCGAATCTCCATTGTGGCCATCGACTGATGATTGACAAGACCCGCGCCATGTGAGCCAATAATGCGGTCACGATGCTGCAGTTGCATCCGCCGCGGCGTTGGTGCGACACTGCGACATGAGCTGCAGAGCGCGACGCGGCATGTGCCGTGCCCACCTCGCACCTGCTTTGGGAAGCGCAGCATTATACCACAAGCCGAATATATATATATATATATATATATTTGAAAAAAGAGGCGGTGTGCAGAGACGGGGAGAGGAGCTGAGCTGGCAGCGGCTCACTGCGGGCCCTGTTTTCGTGAAACAGTCACCTGCTGCAGCAGCAGTGCATGTGCAGATGCGTGCGCCAGTAGAGACGATGAAAGGGGCAACCGAGAGTGAGGGACAAAACCGTCCCAGTGCGCCACGACCATAGAAATCGCATCAAGTCGGCAAGGCGGAGGAGTCAGAACCAAACAGATCAAAAGGGGAAGAGAGGGGAAGGAGAGGGAGTGAGAGGCGCATGGAGTGCAGTGCCGCAAGATGCATACATACTTGTATGAGGGACTGTTTCAAGGTGTACCGCTGGCTCTGCACTAAAAGCCCACCAAGAGAGCGACAGTGCGCGCACACTCGCACCACGGGGAGCAGTGGAAGGAAGAGTGCTCAGAGAGAGTGACAAACAAACACACACAGAGACAGACACACATCAGGCCTCCACGTTTCGTTGCGCAGCCATTGGCGTACTACGATAAACGCGTCCGAAAGGAACACTTGAAAAGAGGAGGAACACGGCGTGCGCGCGGTGGAGTCTGCCCGACGCGGTCGACGCACACGCACAAACTCACAGGAATAATTGGCTCAGCAAACACACCTTCTGAAAAGAGGAGGCAAAGGCGCCTGCGTGGAAGCCGAACTCGTGGAGCGCCATGTACTGCAGCCCCTCATCGTACGTCGCCCCCTCCGCCCACGCCAGACCTAACAAGAAGCTGGACTGCATCGTGAAGAGTAGCACAAATACCGTCAGCGCCTTCATCAAGAACGCCTTCAGCATCTCGTTCGTCATGCCCACGACGGCCGCTGCGTTGCGCGCCCTGGGGGAGGGAAGGGAGCCGGCGCCTTGGTAGTAGATATGGCGCACGACCAAGTAGACGAGCCAGAGGGGCACATAAATCCACACGTACCGGACAAGACCCGACGAGCAGAAGGTGCCCAGGAGCGGCACCAGCACCGCGGCGAACGCCACAAAGGTGGTGCCTTGCATCAGAACCGTCGGCAAGTCATTCAGCTCAAGGGTGCTGATGCGCAACAGCAGCTCCACGATAAAGACGGAGTCCGCTTTCTCTTCTTCCTTCACCACCACCGGCGTGGCGCGGTCGAGGTCCAGAGGAAGGAGCGCCATCATGGCGTACTCCCAGACAGAGGTAAGAAGGCCGGAGAAGATGTTCGCCGCGCCGCAGACGCAAAAGCGGCGCCAGCCGCCGTGGATTCCGCCAAAGTGGTACTGAATATAAATGAGCATCGTGAACTCCTTGGCGGCGCAGAGGATAATGTAATATGGGTGAAACTCGAAGATGACACGCTGGCTCTCTCGCCGCACTGCCTCCATGGTGTTCGTCAGGGCCTCCGCAACGACAGGCGCAGGCACCGCCGCAGGTGGGTTCTCTTCATGGTACACCTCCGCTTCCGCGATTACGTCCGCATCGCCGGTGTACGGCGTCGTTGACGTCGCGCTCGGCAAAGGTGTTGCTGAGCAACCGCTCGCCACACCAACTAAGATGACGTCCGTCGCAGAAGATGCCGAGGCACCGGTCGAAGGTGCCGCCGCACCGGTGGGCGCGGCAATCCCGCGGAAGAAGGCGGCGCTGTTGTACAGCTCCACGGGCGACATCACAGGGGTGGTGCTTCTCGCCGTCACGGCAGCCACATGGTGCGTCTGCGTCATGCGGTGCGCCTGCTCGGCAGATGGCGCCTCCACAATGTGAGCCGCCTTGCTCATCCACAGCACGCGGCGCCACTGCTGGAAGGTCTCCATCACCATGCGATCCTGATGAGCAAATATATTGAAGACGGCGTTCACGGCCGTCACCATAACACTGGACATCACCAAGAGGAGGAACGTCGGTATCAAAACCTCCGACGGGAGCTCCTTCAGAATCGAGGACATGTTCGCCTCTCCGATCGACCCATTGCTCGGCTGTGGCTGGACGGCAATGAACCAGGAAGGCGGCGGCGAAGGTGGGTGAGTGGAGCCAACAGAGCCCCGAAGGAAATATGGCGGCATCGACTCGCTAGAAGAACGAGGCAAGAACTCTGGCACAGAAACCACGAGAGACTCACTCGGTAGAATGCGGGGCGGAGGCACGCCCACGGTGGGGGTTCAAGAAGGCCGCCTTGGAGAGATATACAGAGAGAGGCACGGGCTTCGCGCAGAGGACGGTCGTGTTCTTTTTAGGGATAGAAAAGAAATGGGATCCAGTAGCAGTGCACAATGTCGAAATAACACTCGGAGCGCGAGTGCTGAGTCTGCGTGTGAGCGTGGGTGTATGAGGTGAGTGCAACAGAATATTGGTGTGTGTGTAACGTGGCCCGTAGCAGCGTTGGCTGCCTCACCTCCTCTACGTCACCAGAAACGTGGCACCGTTCACAAAGAGAGGTGAGGACTATACAACAGAAGAAAGATGGACATGAGAGACGCACACGGACACACAACCTGCATCGGCTACCGCTTTTTCACCAGTGATGCGTTAGACGACATCCATGGCAGCTATACGGGCGCCGTGAAGGTTCCACTCGTGAAGTGCCAGCGCGCTGCACTTGGCGGCAAGCAACAACAACAACAGCGACAGTGCACAAGCACACGCTCAGCCGCAGTTGGGTGAAGGGAGCTGGGGAGGGGGTGCAGGCCAGCAGCTGTCACGAGCGCCGCCGCGCACTGCTCAGTAAACGCTGCTCCCATCACTGCAGAGCGGAACGCGAGCTCTGATGGCACTCCTTTCTGCGGTCCAATGCATAGAGGCAGAGGCACCTGCCACAGAGAAGGAGCGCGCCCGATTCCGATTGTGTGCCCGTGGAGGTGTACGCGCACGTGTTCGTGGGCGCATGGGGTGAGGTAAGTTTCGCTTGTGTGAGTGTGAGAGCCGCGGCCATACACAAGTGGGGTAAGATACATGTAACTGGAGGGAGGGGAGAGGGGAAGGTGGCACGAAGAAGAAACTCACAAAGACACAGGAAGCGAAACAAGCGTAATCAAACAACACAAAGAAACATCGAAGGAAAGACACGCACAAGTGCACAGGAGGAAGAACAGACAGCGGCAACGGCGGAGGTGCTGCTGTTCGTCCATCATACAGCGCATGAGGGCGAAAAGTAAAAATAACACGAAGACATACCTGCGCCTGTGAGAGAGACATGCCAGTGAAGCGAAGAGGAGGCAGAAGCGCCCGCGAAGCACGTCAGTCCATCCCCAACCGTTCACGAGCACACACCCCACGGGCCATGGGCCCAGTGACACAAGAAACGCACCCGGCCAGAGGCTTGTGGGGTGAAAAGGAAGCAAAGCAACACCTCCAGCAGCAACGTCGCCGGAGGCGCGCCAGCCATCCTCGGCTGAGCGGCATCGCCGTGAATTGCGTACTATACAGAGGAAACACACGCAAAGAGGAGTATGTACAAAGAAAAACAACGGCAGGCACGCAAGAGCACAGGCAATGGCATCGCGCGGCCCGAAGAGACGCAGCTAAGAGCATGAACACACTAACAGCGATCGACCCCACACCCATGTCTGTGGGCCACGGCACGCAGCGCGCAACACCCTTTACACGAGCATCCGAACACAGAAAAGATACACATACAGAGAACGAAAGGAAGGCGTAAAGGGGAAGCAGCAGGAAGACAGGCAAGCAGCAGCGATGTGCCCAGTACCCACTATCACTTGCAGTAAGTGGTTCTGCGCTGTTCCGCGTGCCGTTGCCTTCTACTGTTTTCCTGGGTATGAGGGCCAACACACTGCCTCCGCTCTCGGCCCTAGACAGCAAACTCGGTGGGGGACGGGAGCGACGCGATGGGGCAGTAGCGCTTAGGGGTGTCGGCCTGTTCAGTCGATGTCCAGGAACGCCGACTATCGCCATATGCTAACGACCCTCTTTGGCTGTTTGCTGCAGCGGCCCGCTGCTCCGCCTCGGCCTCCACCTTTGCCATGGTTTCGCGCAGCTCCTCCATGATGCGCGCGGCGCGGTGGTTCCAGCGCCTGTAATTCTGTGCCAGGGATTCGTTCGCGCGACGCTCCTGCAACCTTCGCGCACGCTGGCGGTGAAGCTGTACGCCTTCATCGAGTAGCTTTCCGGCCTCGACGTACTGCGCCGCCTGCCGCTCCTTCGCCTGCTCGGCCCGCTCTTTCTTCTCCTCCGCGCTCTTTACAATCTCGACGCCACGCGCCACGCGCTTTTCAACAAGCTTGCGGAGGTTCTCCTGTTGCCGCTCCTGCCGGGCGGCGTGGAGTAGCCTGCGCTGCTCAATATACGCCTCCTGTTCCGCCTTCTCCTCCGCGTAGCGGCTTGCCTGCTGCCGCTGCCGCTGCTCCAGCTCCTCCACGAGGCAGCCGTGGTTCTTGCGCTGCGTCTCCAGGATGGCCTCACCGTTTTTCCACACCACCACAGACTTAGCGCGGCTGGCCTCCTTTTTCATCACCCACTTACTGCGCTTTGACTCGCGAATCGCGTACAGTTTTGCCTCCATCTCTTGTTGGTGGATCTCAGCCAACCGCGTCCTCTCTGCCTGCTTCTCCGCATCCTTCCTAGCCTGACGCTCTCGCACCTTGCGCGCGTAGTCTTGCTTGGCCTGCTCGCGGTCGTGCAGGTCCTTCTGCTTGCGCTGGCGCTCGGCTTCAAGGTTTGCTAAGTTTCGTGTGCGACGCTCCTCATTCGACCCCGCCTTCATCACCGTCTGCTCCTGCACCTGCTCATTGTGGGCTCGGCACTGATGCGCCTTGGCATCCGTGCGACCGTTGCGATCTTTGTAGTAGGCGAGCTGCATGCTACGCATCTCCTCCACCTGTGCAATGCGCTCCTTCTCGGCATTCTGCCGCTTCTGCTCCGCCTCCTCTTCCATCTGGATGCGTCGCTCGTAGGTGTCCAAAAAGCGTTGATTGTTGCGGAGCTCGATGCGCCAGCGGGCCTCGGCACTGAGTCGCTCTACTTCGTCCAAAGCAGACTGGATCAAGGTAATGCGGTGCTCGACCTCGGCCGTGCGCACGCCCGCCGGCGGTTGCCCAGTTGTCTCTTCAAGCAGCCCACGCAGCTGCGCGATGTAGGCGGCATACTCCTGGCAAAGGGCGTAGTCGTCCGTCTTCTTTTTCAGCGAGCTTTTCGGCACCATGCCCTTGGAGGGCGTGAGAGGCGGCAGATGATCCACCATCCGGAACAGGGGGTTTGCCCGTCGCCTCCGTGCACGTCAGTGCGGGGGGGGGGGGCGGAGGGGTAAAGCAAGAATGCTTTGTCCTGATGTCACCAAGGAGGGTGGTCGGTGATGTGCAAGATGACACAGGAGCGACTGAAGGGTGCCCTTCTCGCCTCACGCCCCTCACTTCTTGTTGCGATTTGGCAAGCTCCTGCACCAGTACCACACGCGTGTATGGGAGAAGCCAGAGCGCGCGGAGGAGGAACGTCAAAGTAGCAGAAGGAGAGACTTCATGCAGAGAGCCAGAGCAAGGAGGACGTGCGATACCACGTAATCGATTGTCTTGCGTCTCGTTTATGCCAACCGTGCCCAGAGCGCCGCAGGAGAAGAGAGGGTAGTGCATCTCTGGGAGCCTAAACCCTCTTCCGCATTATCCAGGAAGC
This sequence comes from Leishmania infantum JPCM5, assembly GCF_000002875.2. Lineage (NCBI taxonomy): Eukaryota > Euglenozoa > Kinetoplastea > Trypanosomatida > Trypanosomatidae > Leishmania > Leishmania infantum. Next base: position 241,443 of record NC_009411.2, on the reverse strand, counting down.
ACCTCGCCAACATGTGCCAGCTTGCTTAGCATCCCCGAGACCCATACGCGAGTGCGTCTATGCTGGTGCTTTCGTTGAACTAAGCCTGCGCGCACCCTGGTGCGTGACGCAGCTGCCTTTTTCCTTTTGTTCTTATCTGCACCATCTTGAGATGCTCGCATCTCGTACTTCTGCAGCCTCCAATAGGCAGGCGGGCGGTTCACGGAGCAAACAGAGAGGACCGCATACACACAAACACATACGCACACTCGATCTAACGTGGCTCTCTCTCTCTCGTATCACTACCACCGATCCACCTTTCAACTAGAACCAAGAGACACGGTGTGTCGACTCGCGACCCGCGTGCAGAGACAGGCGCCACAAACACTGTTCCACTTTTTTCTTTACCTTTTGGCGAACGTGCTGCACAAGCAGCGCTGCACGGCCTTCCATCCGCCCTCTCGCTCCCTCCGGCTCCGGTGCGAGCCTACATCATTCGCCACTCTAGTCGACGGCACCGGAGCGGCGCTGATGCTCTCGCACTTGTCGCAGCAGCAGCTCACGCCCAAGACGCGCTCGGTCCTCTGGAGTGCTATGCATGATTTGCTCAACCAAAGACGGCGGTTCCGCCAACACGTTGCAGCGACTCTGACGGGCGCTCCCGCTGGAGGGGCGTGCTGCCAGTCGACTTGGGTGACCTTTGCTGGTGGGTGCGGGGGCGGCGGGTGCCGATGCCGGCTGACGAGTTGCTACCGCTGACGACCCCGCAGGTGCCGCAGCCTGCAAGTTGCGTTGTCGTTCCGGCGCTTCGGGGTCTTTTCTACCGGCGAGGGCGGCGGAGAGAACCCGTGAAGCTTCTGCAGATGGGCACTTCAGAGATGCAGGAGAAATTGCCGCAGGCCCGCTCGCAGTGGGCGTGAGTGCTGCAGCGCCTCCCTCCCGCTGCGCTGGTGTCTCAACACGGGCGGCGGCGCTCCGTGAACGCTCGCGCGTCGACGATGGAGCCAGATCTGAAGTGCCCCGCGCAAAAAGCTCTCGGGCAATCGCACGGGACGCATTGAATACCTGGGCAGAGACAGAGGGTACCACGGAGTCGACCGCAAGCGCTGGCGCGGTGCCCTGCATGCGCGCACTTAAGTAGGCGCGCCGCAGCTCCTCACTCTTCGTTGACCTTACCGGCACCGTCACGTCGGGCCGGCACGCGTACGGGATCAAGCGGCGCGGCGCCGGCTGGAAGGTGTAGTCAGCCCCCTCGACGAGCGCCCCATCGCAGATAGCGCGTTTACGCTGGCTCTCCTTCCTCCACTCGACCAGCTCCTGCGCCCGTCGAGCGCGAACCTGCTCGATCACCTCCGGGTCGGGTTTCTCTCGCTTCACGCGAGGCAACCCCGCAGGGGAGCTCTCCGCGCTGCCTGCGATACCTGGAGCACTGTCTGCCCGCTTCAGTGTGGCGGCACTCGCAGCCACGCGCGTCGAAGGTGGCCGAGGAGGAGCGTTGCGGAGGAGAGCACTTTGCACAGGGGTCACCCGTTGCTCCGCCAAGTACTGAAGCACCACTGCCACAAACTCACCTTCCGTCAACTTGTGTCGCCCGCAGCGCTCCACGGCTCCAAGCAGCTCCTCAGCTTCGTCAGCGCTCAGGACGTCCAGGGCAGCGCGAGCCAGCTGGACCACAGGCTGTGGTGCGGTGGCGCGGTATGCGCAGTGCTGTGCGCACGCCACGTGCTGTGCAAGCGCGCGGAACTTGGCGACTAGCACAGCGCGGTAGTACTCTTGCTGAAGCCGCTTGCGCTCACGGGCAAGCTCTATGACCTGCTCCGCCCGCGCCAGTCGTGCCTGCTCCTTGTCCAGTTCGTGCTTCAGTTGACCTTGCGCGACGCCTTGCTCAGCATGACGGTACAGTTCCTTGATGATGTTGCCATCGCGCTCGCCTGATGTGACCTTGGCAGCCATGATGCGCCGCGTTTCAAGCGACAAGGTTGGGTGATGCTGATCTGACTGCGCACCGGCACACTCCGCCGGTCCAGCGTCGCTCTCATATGGAACAAGGTCCGCGTTGTCCTTCTGCAGTCTGGCACGGACCCCGCTACGCACGACACTGCGGGCACACAAACGCTCCACTACCTCTGCCACCTGCGCCGGTCCCATCCGTGCCGGAGAGGGGCGGCGGCGCTCTTCTATCTGATGGACAAGCTGCGGCTTGACGTCCCGCTCGAAGGCGCGACGGTTCTCCGCCTCTGTGTACAGATCGTGGAACACGGTAGTCACTGCCCGCGGCGAATCGATGACGGCGGGGTCTAGCTGAGCAGTCCGCAGGGTCAGGGGACGGAAAGTGCAGGACTGCAGCTCGCGCTCCACCTCCTCACTCTGCTTCTTGGCCAACCATTGCTTGCGGCGGATAACCTCAGCGTTAAAACGGTTCTCTGGGCGGAGAGAAGCCGGTCTACGTATGCGCGCGGCGTAAGGGGAGACTTGAGGGGCGAATGGACAGTCACGTCGCCGGCGCGCCTCCTCCAGCACCTCCTGCCGCGCCTTCTCGAGCGCCACCCACTGTTGCTTCGCCACTTTCGCCCTCATCCCCTCCACGTACATGTCGGGAGGGAGGTCGCTAGAGCTGCCCTTGGCCATGTCACTCTCTGAGTAGTACGCGGAGGAGCCCCCGCGCTGCGTCGACAGGGTCCACGGGCACCTCAGAGCCGCAGCACCCTCTGTGCGCGACAGCGCTTGCATTAGCGCAGATGAGTACACCGTCGGTTGCTGCGGGCCCTGTCGCTGCAGCGAGTCGCTGGCGAAGGCGGTGGTAGTACCATCATCGCTGTACCACTGCGATCTCGTTTTCTGCGCGATCGCTTCCGCCACATGACTGTCTCCAAACGGGGAGTGTTGAAACGGCACCGGAGTCGGTGGTGACGCAGTCGCGGTCGACCGCGCGGGCATCGCCTGCGGGGAAGATCTTTGAGGAAAAGAATCCGACGGCGACGGGTGTGATGAGGCAGACGTGCAAGGAAACGCGTTCTGCTTTGCTGGCGCTAGGGGCAGCGCTGGCGTTTTCGCGGGGCCGCGCGCCGAACCTGGAGTGGTGACGTAGTGATCCAGCCTTGCCTTTTGCCTTACGCGCGACACGAGTTGCTGTATATGCACGTCTGAGTAGTCGGATTCGACCGGGATGGGGCTCCCCATCGTCGTTGCCTCTGCTGGATGGCGATTTTCCGTAGGCGTTTGCTCATTGTGGGTGCTGCTCTGCGCGCGCTTCTTTCCAGCGTCGCTGCTCAGGTGTTGCGGTGCTGCCGCACAGGCGTTGTTGGTGACGGACGCGGCTGGTGGCGATGGTGACGCGGGCAGCCGTGTGCCATGAACAGCATCCAACCACCCTGTGGAGCGGAGCTGCGTGGGCATGGGAAAACTACCAAGTTCCACCGAGTCGCTCAACGGCGACATCAAGGGCTTCGGCGAATCCTTGTCCTCCAAGGGCATGAGGTCTTCTATGAACACGTGTATGGATGTATGGATGTGTATGTGTATATGTGTGCGAGCGTGCACTCAATGCCGGTGCAAAGGATCCGCAATGCCCAGAAGAGCGTTTTGAAACGCGCCAACGGAGTGCAACGAGTGAGGGGAGTCAAACAGATCCCTGCCTTGACGAGGAAAAGCTCCCACACATGCGTCTATTTTGTCCTTCAGTTAGTCGGCTGTGTGCCTGTGTGTACGTGCATGTATGTGTATTTATGTGCGATGTGCACGTTCGTGCATGTGCGATGTGCAGAGGGGAGCCTCAGGAAGTGCGTGGATGAGCTGCGTCGCTGCGTTACAGCCGTGCTTCTGCTTGTGTGTGAGTCTGTGCGCGCAGACGGGAGAGCGGGGCCGATGCCGTCGGGTGCGGCGACGCTGGAGTGCACCAAAAAGGCGTTCTTGAACCACGCAATAGCTGTGCGCCGTCCTCGAGAAAGCGAGGCGCCAAAAAAAAAGGAAATATGCCGGTCCACAAGCGCGTGAGAAAAAGAGAGAGAGACAACGGTGAAGAGCTTGCATGAAATACTAGACCCCCCGAAAAAAAAAGGCAGCAGCAGCATCGACAGAGGCAGCAGCGCGAGAGATACAGAGCTCCGCTGCACCTCACAGCACCCCTTGCCTCCAGCACGGTCACACAAATGGACAGGCACTGCCCACTGATCATCCACAGCGCGAGAGAGGGGTGGCGGAGTGTTCGTTCCGCGTCAGCGGGTCTGGCAGACGAGGCACCAAAACAGAGCAGCAACGGCAAAAGGGAAAAAACGATGGGGTCGCCAAGCGAGTGCGACACCAGCACGACCACAGATGAAAACAACAACAACCTCGACAACAACCAATAAAAACGGTGGCAGCGACGGCAAGCACCACTAGGGCGGGTTCGCCACAGATCTCGAAGTCGGATGCGCGGTTTCGACAAATTCCTCTTTGTCTGGAGGTCGTGGCGGGCAGCAGCGGGCACGTCTCTTCTGTTCGTCCCTTTCCAGCCCCCTTTTCCTTTGCCTTTTGCATGCGCAGCCCATGTCCGTGTATATAGACACACATGTGTGTGTACGTGTACGTGTGCAGAGAGGCCGAGTAGACATCGTGGACGACGAAGGCCGTAGAGGAATGGTGCGCCGACGGAGAAACGGCAGTACGCAAGCCAGAATAGTGAATGAGAGAAATGAACAGCGCAGTGTGCACATCAGAAACGACGACGAAGTTCGTTCGCTGTTCCTCTCCTTACCCCCCCCCTGTTGCTCTGCCAGCGCAGGTAATGAGCTCATAACAGCGTGACGCAGATATCCACTTCGCACAGAGCGGTTCGAAGCTCGTTCTCTGCCAAGACAGACTGATGCTCTTTCCATCACCCACATTGACAATCATGACCAGATCCTTTTGTTTTTCGCTCCATTTACAGCCCTGTGGGAGGGGCCGGGTAGGGGGATCGAGTCTCCAGAGGAATCCCTCGAAGCATGCGAGCAGCGGCGTAGAAGGGGTGACGGAGAGCAACGTGCTTTTTTTCTTCCTACCGAAGGTGCTCGTGCGCGGTTGAGTCGGCGCAGTTGAGGCGTTGTGCGGCTTTTTCTTTGCTTCATCTATGGCGAAGAGGGGACGTCCACCCAAACAAGTAAACAGAAAACAATATGTCGGCCTCTCTTGAACTCACCGACTGCCCACCCTTCGCCGTCGTCTTGGCCATCATGGGGAATGTGCGCCGCACGTTTAGCTCTTTCCTCCGCTGCGCTCGCACAAGCAGAAGGCAGGCCCTGCGTGCAAATCCAGTGCGGCAGTGTGGCGGCGACATGGAGCAGTCAGGGTGCGATGCAATAAATGAGAAAGTTCTGTGTGAGTCAAACAAGAATGTGCGCTCTAAATCGCTCGGTGGATGCGCGTACGTGTCGGCAGACACGCAGCGTGAGGGGAGAGAGAGGATGCGCCGACTCCGCTTTCATGTACGCCTCATCACCACCACAGCACGCTTCACGTCCTTGCTGCCTTCCTTTCTCGCGCACGGGCTACGCAGGAGCCTTCGCGACGTAGGCGAGCAGCGATGGCTGCATGTACCGCTCCTGTGAGACTTTCTGTGCATCGGTCATCGTCCCCTTCACGGGCAGTGGATCAGATTTGCCCTCGTGGAGGTCGTTCGTCAACGCGTCATCCCTTGCCCACCCGCCTGCGTGGGCTAGATCGTCCAGCTTTGCGATATAGACCTTCTTCGCCACGTCCTCGGCGTCCACGATGAACTTAGCCGTCTCCGCCACCACCACCGCGTGCGCCGCGCCGGACATGACGTCGCCCAGCACGGTGGGGGTCATGTACTGAGTGCAGGAGGTGCCAAAGAAGGCTGCATCCATGCGTGGCACCTGGCCTTCCTTGCAGTGCCGCACAAAGCGGTCCCACTCCAGCCCCACAAGATGCACGCGCACCTTCGGCAGTGCGGCGGTGTAGGCGACGCCGCTCGGTGTACCAGGAGGAAGGTAGTTGTAATTGTTGGCGTCGTCCCAGGCGAAGGCGTGGTCGGCCCACGGCCACGGCAAGCCGGTCATGAGCGTGTACAGCCAGGCGCGCACGTTGTGCATGGAAACGACGCCGTTCCCGTGCCTGCACGTTCCGTCCGTCGTGCGTTGGCGAATGTGCGCGTTTTGCGTGAGCGCACCGAAGGAGAAAAATGGCCCATTCTTGATGTCCCCTGCGTAGACACCGCGGCCGGCGCCGGAGAAGAAGCAGAGGGTCTTGTTGGGGACCTTGTACTCGTAGCTGAAGCCTCGTCGCGGATTGATGTGACTGACGTCGAAGGCGACGCCGGTGTTGCGCCACGTGCGGTACTCCGGGAACTTGAGCAGGTTTGTGTACTCCGTTAAGTGAAAGACAAAGTCCCAGTCGATGATGTTGTCGCGGTTGTCGTAGCGTTCCGCCATCTCCTGCCGGACGCGCTGCGCCCACTGCTCCTTGATGTTCGCCGTGGAGGCGTCGCGGGTCCAGTGTGCCAGTTGGCCCTCCACAAAGTCGCGCTCCTTGCTCTTCATCTCCTCAAACGAGGCGATGCGGAGCAGCGAAGAAGAGTCGGTCTCGAGCGCCTTGCGGAGCCGCTGCACCACGTTGCGTACCTGCGCAGCGGTTATGTCGCGCATCAGCGCGTTACCATACACGTCCAAAAACATAAGAACACGCTCCTCCAGCTCCTCGAGCGCAAACATGCTGTCGAGCAACCACTGGAGAAAGAAGAGGTGGCGGCAGTGCAGGCGCAGGTTTGGCTCATAGACGTAGAAGTGGTACGTCGGCTGCGGCCTTCGCGTGCCGTCGGCAGACTCGGCAGCGCGAAGGGAAGAAAAGGTGCGAAGCAGGTGGCGAATGTCAGACGCACCGGCGAGTAAGATGTTCACCTCGTCGTCCGCTACCGCAGCGGGCGCAGGGGATGCTGTGGAAGAAGAGTAAGGTGGACTGCAGTGAGGCTGCGATTCAGCTGACTCTCCTGGGGCGGCCTCCGCAGCCTTAGTGCTCGTCGCCTTGCGGCTCTGGATTTGCGCAATGAGGTCGTCGAGCTCAGCCTCATCTTTGCTCCTCGAGGAGGGTGACGTTTTAGCGGCAGACACGGGCGAAGCCGATGGCGGCACCTCACGTCGCCCGTCCACGATTCGGTCAATGACGTCTTGCGATGCGCTATTCTCCGCAAAACGACGCGGTCGCTTGGCGAGCAACGACACAAAATCAATGGCTGGTGACCAGCCCCAGCACACCTCTGTGCCGATAGAATTCAGCAGATGCTGCTGCTCATTTCGCAGATACTTGTCGCTCATCTCAGCGACGGCGGCACGGGGGCAGACACACGCACAGGGGCTGTCTGTGAAAATAAAGAGAGAGAACCTGTGTTCGGGTGGCAGGGCGCCGGAGCTCTGCACGCGGGCAGGCGTATGCTGTGCGCGCACGCACACAAAGCCGCACGCCGTAGGAGCCGTGGCTATCCTGGCGTCGAGAGAGGGAGAGAACGTCAACGCGGGAGAGGTGGGGAAAAGAGGTCGGGGGTGGGGTGGGGCGCCGAAAAGGCAACGACGAAGCGCCGTCCTCACCAGCGCATACGGCCAAGAAAAAAAAGTAAGAGGGAGAGAGAGCATAGAGACTCTGCACCATGTACAACGGCCGGCCCTTCCTCCGTATCCCGCCGTGAAGAGAAGCAGGGGGATCGCAAGGAACCCGCTCGCACAGGGGCGACATGCTCAGAGCCAGAGGCAAAGAGAGAGAGAGAGCAACGCCCCTCCCTCATGATGTGCGCCTGTGCATAGAGGAAAGATAGTGGAGACAGCGTACACAGAGTGCAGCAACTGTGCACACCACACCCAAGCACGCGCGGCACACGCACAGAGCCGCGTTTTCGTTCCCTCTCTTACACACGTGCTGTGTGTGCGTGTGGCGCCTCAGCTTTGTTTTTCGTGTTGTGCCTCAGTACGGTTGCCACCATCAGCGAGCCGGCAGCGTGGCCGCAGTCAGCAATTCCACAGCATCACCACACAGCAAAGGCCATTCAGCGGTGAAAGGAGTCAGTCCCATAGGGATGCAACAACAAGATCGACCATTAGCTGCGCAGCGGTAGCCCTGGAGACGCATTTCTCGTCCGCACTCTCCTCTCTGCAGTGACGCATCACCAGGAGCGCCTGCCATCCCCCTTGTTGGGAGGGAGGGCCTGGGGCGGACCGCCGCATCTGGTGTCTCTCGTGCGGGGATGCGCCCCACGCCTTTCCTTCCCCCTTCCCTATCATCATCTCAGCCTGTTCTCAACTTCGCGCACTAGTGCATGTCGTAGATGGCTGGCAGAGACGCGCTGTAGGCTACTACACTCGACGGCTGGTGCTGTGTCGACGACCAGATGCACGTCAGCTGCAGGTCTTTTAGGGACTTCCCCGCCTCCACAATCACCACGGCGCTTTGGTCAGCCGCGCTGCTTACTCGCATGCAACCGCCAAACTCAGACCACTGCTCGTCGTTGTACCACTTCATCTCGATGTTGTGCAGACTGACGGTGCCTTCGCAGTCGGCGGCGTAAAGGGTGAGCAGTGGGACGGACATGGAGACGACCGTGTGCACGTGCGGAAACGCAGAGCGCAGCGGCTGTGCAGTCGCGATGATGCACAGCGCTTGAAGAGAGGCGCAGAAGTAGCGGTTGCCGTCGTCCGTTACGGTGACGCGGACGACACATGCCTTGCCGGCGCGAGTGAGCACAAGCGCGTCTTGCGTCGTCGTTGCGGGGATACTAGTGGAGTCGCTCGTTGCAGTTGCGCCATGCGCCGCATCCTCGACATATGGGAGTGTATAGAGCTGGGAAGGGACGGCGTCGCGCAGTTCGTGGTGAATCCGCCCAAGGGGAACGGCCCCCTGCACGCGCAGCACTTCCACCCTACTGGCGACCTCAGCCCCTTCCTCCCGCCTGTCTTCCAGGCGCCATACAGACACAGTCCCGTCATTGCCGCTGCTAAGGAAGCAATACCGCAGCGTGTCGACGACAGTGCCTCGGCACTCCAGTGGAACCAGTGCATGCACAAACGCGCTGGCATGGCAGTTAGCAACCGTCTGCACCACGGCCCCAGTCGCGATGTCGAGCACCTTAACCCCGCCATCGAAGGAGCCTGTTACAATGAAGGAGCGGTGGCCGAACAGGGATGCCGCGTTTCGCGGGCCGGAAAAAAAGACCGCCGTGATGCCCATTGTATGCGCCTTCTCGAAGCGGCGCACCAGTTTGCGACTGTCAATGTTGTACACCTTCACCCACCCATCGCGATAGCCGACGGCGAGCCAGTCTGGCGACGGCGCCGCCCTGTCCGTGGTGTCTCGCGTCATGCACAGCACCCCATCCGAGTGCCGCAGCGGGTTACCAATGCTCTCGCCTGCCTTCACGCTAACGAACTCGACTGCGCCGTTGGCACAGCCAACGATGAGCAGCTCCTCGCTCGCACTCAACAGTGGGGCACAGCAGCACGCGGCGCGGTCGCCCGCGTACGGCAACCGCCGCCGTATTTCCTTCGGCGCTGCAAGAGGGTACTGAAGAAAGGTATCGGCCCACGCGGCGTCGCCAGGCAGCGTCGGCTCCCGATCGCGTTTGCGCGATCTCGCTGCCACGCTCGTGACCTCAGCCGACAGCCTTGGCCCGCCGTTCGGAAGGGGCACTGCAGACGAGGAGTCGGCCTTGCGTTCACGGCTGTCCGCCCCGCCGAAGTCAGCAGCGGCAGCGCGGGCCAGGGCAGCCGCCAAACGTCCGATCGGGGCCTCCGACGTGAAGCGGATCGCTGTTTTCAGCTGCTGAAGCAGAGCTGTTCTCCTGTGAAGCATTTCCGGCGTGACATGGCGAGTGGCTGCGTTGCTGAGGGTGCACTCGCTCATGGTGCGCTGCCCGTGTTCAACCATCTTTTCGAGGCGGATGTAGCGCGCTGGAGTGTCCGCCTTCATGAGCTGGAAGACCGGCGCGTTCAGCAGCAGCGAGCGGGCTGCCGGTGCGAGACCGTGAAGTTCCACCATCTCTTCGAGAATAACCTCGTACAGCGTTGCCTTGATCTCCTCCGGAAGCAGGAGCCCGTCCACGTACACGTGCAGCACTTCCGCCCAGCTGCCCTCCATCACTGCCTCTTCCAAGTTGCGCTCCGATGCCGCCGCAAACCCCTTCGCGCTATTTCGCTTCCCCGAGAGAGATGCCTGGGCAGCACCAGCTGAGCCGCCGGCTCCATCAGACTTCACACGGATGACGTTATACGGTACCTTCGACTCCGCTTGCAGTGCACGCAGGGCTTGCTGGTAGCCGTTCTCGTCCAGGAACTCGTACACACACTGCAGCACTCGCTCATGCGGAATGACCCGAGACGAGGACGGCACGGAAGACGGAGACGCCATGGACGCCGCCAACTCTTTCCCCTGTCTATATATTTATGGATTCCAAGATGTAGTCTTATGCGCTGGATGTATGTGTGGCGAGTAGCTGAGGCTCCGCGCACAAGCGTGCAAGGCGTCGTCGCGCGCTCCTGTGAGGCGAGAGCGGCGGCAAACGCAACACGGCGCGTTTAGAATGTCCGCCGCGACGTGGAGAAAAACAGAGCGAATGAGCGATGTGGCAGGAAGGCGAGCACGGCACCGGTGCCATCGGCCATAGGGGCACGCGCGCGTGTGTAGGGGGGAGGGGAAGGTGGAGGTGGTGGGTATGGGCAGCCCATCATGGGCGCACCAAGTACCGCGTTTGGCCACAACAACTGAAGGAGAAGACAAAGCATCCGCGAGGTGCGCCGCCAAGACAAAACGCCGCAGTGCACATGCCCAGCGACATACGATTTTGCGCTGCGCGTGAGTGTCCGTGGGAAGGTGGAGGGCCAAAGGTGGCGCGGTCGTCTACGCGGTTTTATACGCACCGCTGGAGGTCCACAGTCAGTTTTTCTTCTGCTGTTTCATTTCTCCTTCCGGCTCGGGGCCTCACGCGGGTGAGGCGAGCAGTACTCCGCAGGAAGGGAGAGGATTGTGCGCGCCGTAACAGCCAAGACAGAATACATGCCATCATATTACCCCGCACGCGTCTCTGCCCAGCACCAGAACCGTCTGTGCAGGTGCACGGCTTCGGTGCGCCGTTTTGTTTCACCGTTGCGAGCAGTGCCGCAAGCTTCGGCCAAAGGCATCACATGGTGCAGCGGACTAGTCCGCTCTCAGCGAGCCTTCTCGGTGCTGTGCAATAATGCGCGCGAGCTTCGCTAGCGCCGCTGCCTCTCGGTGTGCCTGCGCACGCACAAGTTGCTCACGTCGGCGCCGCAGCGATTCACTCTTCGCCCCCAGCTTCTGGCGCACCATTGTGCGAGCCTGCGAGATCGCCTGTGCCCACAAATCACTCTCCGCCGTGGCGGTGTCGCCTTCTATGTAGCGCCGGCGTCGTAGCACGGGGAGTATGTCGGCGGCCCACTTACGCACCATGCGCTCCTCCATCAGGCGCCTCTGCTGCGGATCACGAAACTCCTCCTCTGCCGACTCGAGCTCTGCGATCACCTCATCCGCCACGCTGCGATGGGCTCTCTTCCGGGCGCCACTCGGGAGTAGATCACTGCGGTGGGCATCGTACGCCGCTTGCAGGCGCTCTGCCTTGGCACGCTCGCGCTGAAGTCGGGTCTGCGCCGCTGCCGCGCGCGCCTGCTTCACCCGGTTCAGCTCAATCATAGCTGCAACGGCATGCGATACGGGGGCGAGGAAGTAGTATTCCTGGTCCGCCGCGCTGGCAACCTCCGTGTGCAGAGGCGTAGGGATGTGTCTCGAACTCGGCTGCGACGTCGTCGTGGCCGGGGTCATTAGGGGCAGATGCGGCTTCGAAAAGTCGATGCGGACACGCGGCACCGTCGAAGGCTCCGTCCGCATAGACGCCGACGACGACGCCGAGGAGGAGCTTCGGCGGTCGCTCGGGCATTCCACAGAGGAGTTGTTGGTCATTCGAGGCATACGACTCCTGGGGGCAGCCGTCACTGTCGAAGTCGATGCCAGACGAGAGGACACACTCGTGGGAGCCTCCGCACTTGGACCACCACCGCACGTGTCGACTGCAGCAACGGTAGCTCGCGTCTGTGCAGCTACGGCAGGTGTCGGAGCTGCACGTGCCGTCGCTCGGCGTCGCGTCGGTGCCGCTGCCACTGTCACCGGCGTCGGTGGCACGGGTGGCTCCGGCGAAGCAGCAGCAAACGACGCCGCGCTGAAGGTTTGTGCCAACGGTACATGGTCGTCCCCTTCCTCCTCCCGCAACTTCCTGCAGGCGGCGCACAAAAACGTTATGGGCCGCTCCGCCAAGCCGAGGCAGTCAAGGTGGGCGGTGTAGACACATTGGCGCCGGTCGCAGAAAATCATACGCGCCGCATTGTCGGACTTCTTGCACACATCACACAGTACGCTATTCAGCAGCGCCTCCTCGTTGACTGCGTCGTCCTCCCCCTCCTCGTCGTAGTAAGAGGTCTCCCACGCAACATAGTTGCGCTTGCGCACCTTCGTCTCCTCCTCCTTTCCCGAGTCCGCGTGAAAGGTGTAGATGCGCGTGAATCGCGCCTTGCAGTTTGGGCACACATTCGTGTTCTTGGCCCACTCTTTGATGCAATACGAGCAGAAGAGATGGCCACACGAGTTGAGGCGCCCCCGCGGGTTGTCGACCGGGTGGATGTCGGTGAGGCAAATCCCGCAGATGTTCTCATACTTCTCCGTCGACTCCACTAGCGCTGCCGGAGACGTTGCCGGGGCCGCGCTCGCAGTCACGTAACCCCGCTCCGGCACTACCGAACTCGATGCAGGCGACTGAGACGGCGATGATGAGCTCATTCGCGCTGCTCTGCCTCTTTAAGGGACAAGTCCGCGACAGGGTCAATGGCTGCTTCTCTCCCACCATCCGCAAGTTGAATACATGCACGTACCGGGTACCACCATGTGGCTGTGGTCCACAAGCGCGAGCGCCAAACCTCTCCGCAACGGTGCCTCGTGTCCAAGTCTGTCCGGAGGGCGAGCGGGGGCGGTGCGCAGTCTCGATACCGGAGCAGCAGTGAGGAGGCCAGCGGAGTACACGACAAGAGACGACGCCACGACAGCGGGACCGCGCGTGCGTATCGGCTTTGTATGTGCGTGTGAGCGTGGGTGTGCACGTGCGTGTTTGCGGAGAGCACTGCGGAGGTTGGGGATTCGCATGATGACGCGCGGACACATGCGCGCACACACAGAGAGAACAGAGAGCGAGAAGTAATCCGAAAGGAGTGGGCAGAGGCGCGCGCAAGGAAAAAGGGCGGTCGCCTTCACATGCGACGCATGGCCAGAGTGATGGGCAAGGAGCCGATCCAGTGGCACGAGGAACGCCCTCATTCGCTCATATCGACTGTGGGGCAGTTTAGTGGTATCAAGAGCGCAAACGCCATAACTGCCGCCTCACCCTCCCTTCAATTCATCCGGCACTCCTCAACAAAGCAGGCAAGGCGGACATCTAACGCACGGGCTGACGCCCAGCAGCCAAGAGATTCTTGCCCCGCCCTCCCATCCTGTGGGCCAGAGCAAACATAGCCACGAGATGAAAAGGAAGGGGCGTTCCTGCCTCGCTCTTGTGCAATGCAAGCGTGTAGCGGGGGCACGAGAAGGGGGTGGTCTTGCCTTTACCCTTCCACAAGGCGAGACCCTTTCTTTTCCCGTTGCACAAGAACGACACGGCACGTGTTCCGGAGTTGGAGACGAGGGGGCGGCTCTACGCCAGCGCAAGACAATGGGGCAATAAAAGAAAAAAGTCGCGGAGGCCCACCAGGGCATCTCACCTCAGCCACAATGCAGGCGCACGAGGCGGCTCGCGGCACGATTAGAAGCCCCAGCACTACCCGTGGGAGACAAAGCGCTTGCACGGGACAACCTGCAAGAAGAGCAAGACCTCGTATCCACGTGTGTGTGTGCGCGCGTGTGTGTGTGTGTGTGGGGGGGGGTACGTGTCTGCCTCACCCCACCCCCGAGAGCAGGTCATACACGTCTGCCAGCACAACCGTCACTGGATCGAGCCAGTCACTTAGAGGTGAGGCGCACGCACGCGACACAACGACGGCACATCAGCGTCTCCGGTCAGGAACAGGTAAGGTGGCAAAGGCACCCCAGAAGAGGCAGACAAGAACAGAACAGCACCGGGGCAGCGCCGCATTGGGCAAGGCATGAATAATCAAAGGAGATGCGCTACGCATCCTTCATAAAGGGGTGTTCCAGGATTTCCGGAATCGTGGGCCGAAGCTTCGGGTTCGTGACAAGCAAGTAGGCAATGAACTCTACCGCTTTCTCGTCGTAGTCGCGCAGCCGCGTCGGCAGGGGTGCCACGTGGTAAACCTTGAAGTTGCGGTCGTATCCAGGCAGCTTCGTGACACCGGGCCACGTCTGCTCCGTCGGAGTGCCCACAACGTAGAAGACCTTGTCCAGCTGGTCGCGCCAGTTCTCGCCACGAAAGAGGGAATAGCCGAGAATCATCTCCGCGACGATGCAGCCCACTGACCACACATCTGCCGCCGGCGTGTAGTGACGATCGCCGAGAATAATCTCGGGGGAACGATACCACAAGGTCATGACCTCGTGCGTGTACGTCTGCACTGACATCTCGAACATGCGTGCCAGCCCAAAGTCGGCCAGCTTCACGTAGAACTTCGTCTCCCCATTCTTGCTGCGGTAGTTTGCCACGAGGATGTTGCCTGGCTTCAGGTCTCGATGTAGGATGCGGTTGTTGTGGCATGTCCACAACGCGTAGAGAATCTGACGCGTAAACTCCCGCACAAGGTGGAGCGGCACCGCTGTGCCATTTGTGGGTTTCTGCCCGCTGACGGGACGGTACCGCTTGATAAAGCTTCGGAGGTCCTCGTCAAGTAGCTCGAAAACGAGGTAGACACGATGGTCACTACACACTACATCTAGAAGCTTCACCACATTTGGGTTGTCGTTGAGATCGTGTAAGAGAGTCGCCTCGCGGATAGTGGTCGCTGGCACGCCTTCCGAGAAGCCGTCTAGCCGGAGCTTCTTGATGGCATACTTGGCCCCGGTTGCTTTGTTGCGAGCCCGAAACACGATGCCGTACGTGCCCTCGCCAAGCACCTCCTCCGGCTCATACGCGGCACTCAACGCCGTGATGTCTACCAAGTCCAGCTTACCATCCAAGTTGTTCACGGACGCGGACATGGCTTGCTTTTTTGCTATAGCGTGAAAGAGTTTATATATATATAGATGTGTGTATATGCGTGTGCGTGGCTGAGCCAGTGGTGCGCTGCGAGACGCTATCGGCAACGTTGGAAGCGAGAGAAACGCGCGCAAGGCCGGGGGTGGGTTACGGGGCGCGACGATTTCGGCAAACCAACGCTGCCCTCGGAGGTGCACACACACACACACAGAGAGAAACAACGGCAAGGACAACCTCCCCCCAACACCACCAAACCACCAACGCCTGTTACCTCTCTAATGATGCGAAAGATGAACGTGCGGAACACAGTACTAGGAGAACACGCAAGCAGATACAGGGGTGCGTATAGGCTCAGCTTACCCTATGTGCTATTCTTCGTTTTCTGCCTCGTACGCTATGTGCCTGGAGGCAAGCAGACCTCGCGTGCACCCTTGCACATAGTTGCAGGCAAACCGTCAGGTTAAAGAAAAAAAAAGCAGCGAGAGGCCGGAGGTATGTGAGGAAGTGGTGGCCAGTGAAATGATGGCGTGGAGCGCGCTACTGGGCGGGCACGGATGACCCTTTTTCGCCGACGCCCCCGCCCCCCCCACACACACGCACACAGAAACGTCAGTGCATGGGAGACCCATGTCTGTCTGTCGGCGACTGTATTGCAACGAACACCGCAAAATACACCCTCAACAGCGGTGGTGCGATCCTTCCTGTGGCTCGCACACGACGCGGGCAAGCATACGCCGAGCCTCTCCGTCATTCTACACTAGACTTCTATGGGGCTGCACTCTGGTTTTGTTTTGTTTTTCGTTCCGCTTGCCCTTTTCGGCACTATTTTAGGGCCCCATTCCCAGGCAGCTCGAGGAGGATCACGCTCCCTGCTTGAAGGTCTATCGCCTCCGCTCCAACGACGCAGTGAGAACACGAACTTCCGAGGGTGAGAAACAAGAAAAAGAGGTGGCGGGGTCGGGGCGGAGCAGGTGGTAGTAGTGATGGTGGGGATACGTCAAGATGAACCACAAGCAAAAAACAAAACTAGCAGCGTGGCAACTCCCTGCAAACAGCTGAAAACACACACACGCCTCGCAACTCCCCCGCCAAAAAGAGAACGCGCCGCGATTACTGCACAGAGTGTGCTCGAGTTATCTTGCCCTCTCCCCCTCCATCTCTCGCCCGCACGGTTTATGCTACCTCACTTGAAATTTCTATGACGGAGTGTTCTCCACGGCGGCAATCATGCGTGCGAGCATCGCGGCCAGCTGCAGTGGGGTGCCCACACCCTCCGCGATTCGCATCGTTGTTTCGCCCACTATTTTTAGCACTTCCAGCTGCTGCAACTCACTGCGAAAGAGGCGCGCGTTTGTCTGAACGACCTTGAAAAAAGTCGCGATCACGTCGACAGGGGCGTAGCCGCGGTTAAGCAGGCGATTCATCTCCCTGTGCGCCTCCTCAATGTTGCGTTTCGTGACGCACGCCGTGATGACGTTCTCGACGAGCAGCGGATGCGGCTGATCGCACACCTTGAAGACATTGTCAGCGTTCACGAGTCCGTAGCCGGTGTGTGTGGCCTGGAGGGCATTCAGTGCCTGCCGCAGGTCGCCCTCGGCGAGGTAAAGGAGCGCCTCTAGTCCGTCATCGGTGTAGGAAACGTTCTCTTGCTGGATGACGTACACCAGCCGCTTCAAGATATCCGCATCGCTGAGCTTCTTGAATCGGACGACAGCGCAGCGGGACTGGATGGGCTCGATGATCCTGCTGCTATTGTTGCACGCAAAGGCAAACCGCGTAGTGCTGCTGTGCAGTTCCATGGTGCGACGCAACGCCTGCTGCGCTGCGGGGGTCATGCTATCCGCCTCATCCAGCAGCACAATTTTGTGAAGGTGCACCACGTGGTCGTCCTTGGCGACACCCTCGCCTGTAGAGAAGAACTTCCTGGGCAGCGTCTTCTTTGTCTGGGCAAAGAGCTTGATCTTCTCACGTACCACGTCCAATCCGCGGTCGTCGCTGGCGTTCAGCTCGAGTACCGCGTCCTTGAGGATATCCTTCGTGGCTCCACCCGGCGACGCCCCTGCGCTTCCGGTGTCGGTGCTCTGAAGCAATAAGTCGCGCGCGAGACAGAGCATACTCGTCGTCTTACCGGTGCCGGGAGGTCCACAGAGAAGCAGGTTGGGCAAGTTGCCCTCCTTCGCGATCACTTGCAAACGCGATATGGCCTCCGTGTTACCGACGATGTCCGCCACCGTCTGCGGACGGTACTTCTCCACCCACGGCGTGTTGACGGTGGACATGGCGGCGCGCCGATACTTTAGAGAGACAGAGGGAGAGAAAGAGGGTTTTGCAGCGGTGCAGGAAGGCAGAGATCATAGACAACCACCAGCGTATCTCTAAAGTTCCCTTCGCGTGTGTCAAGTGTCACAGCGCAGTGGCAGAACTGTCGAAGGCGTCCAGAGATGTAACGCCTCGGTATTCGCGTGTGCGCTTGTGATGAGGAGTGGGCGTGTCTGTGGAAACAAAACACGCCTTTATGTGCGTGAGCTGGTCCGCTGAGTGGACAACAAAACCCCAGGCCCCCTCCTCTTTTTTTTTCGCTGGGTTGCCCGCAATGCTCTCTAGGCTCTGTGTGTTTGACCGAGGTGGTCGCCGATGCGCAGTGGTGGTCGCGGAGGTAGCAAGAAGGAGGGTGGGAGCACTAGCCCAAAGGACAAGAAAGAGCGAGAAGAAATGAGGGATCAGGGACGCGAGAGCACAACATACAAGCGGCGCCAGAGCACTGCTCCATTTTGCATGGCCTTCTTGCGCGTTACTCGCATGTCGGTTGCCCTGGGAGACTGGAGGGCCGACGCAGAGGGAAGGAAAGCGAGCAAAGAGAACGGATGCACAGAAAATGGGCCCCGCACACGCATGCATACCCAGTTGCAGCCGACGCTCACCGCAACACCACCCGGACTTGTCAAGCCACAGAAGAGAAGTGGAGGCATGAGTGGTGTGCAATGTAGGATGCGCAGAGAGACGAGCGAGACACTGGCAGTGCCACAATTTATTCGAAACATGGATTCTGGGCACAAACCAACGCGACGGGATGCGCGCGCGCACATGCACACACGCATACACACATTCAAACATACACATAGGCACACTTATGCACATACACTCCAAAACATAAAAGTACGTCATGCAGTGCATGTACGTGAACTTGAACAGGTATGCATAGTAGCCGAAGTGACACGGAGTCACAAGTCACTGGAGATCCGACCTTAGTCTTAAGCTGCTGCTACATCACGGCGGAGAGAGAGAAGCAGGGATAGAGGTGGTTCCTCTGGTCGGCCACACGGCATGTGAGAGTAGGAGAGGTGCCCATTCACGGAGGCAGAAGAAGAAAAAAGAACAGATGAATAAACTGGCGATCGTTGCCGGACTCAACCACAATGCGACAGCGATGATACTCTAGAATACAAAATTATACATGAAATAAACTGGGAAGTCGTCACAGCCGACCCAGGCAGGCAGGCAGGCACAGCCTACAGATATCGAAGCACACGCACACAGAGGCACATGTCGAGCAGCATCCTCCCGCTTCGCTGCCGGTGTGCGTGTGCGCAGCCGGGCCCTCTCACATCGAAGGAGGGCGCAAAACCAAAGAATGAACGGATGAGATTGGAAGCAAACGAGGATGGTGGGAAAAAACGGGCGAGGGATCACGACCAAGACGGGGAGAGCCGACGAAACTGCCACTGCGAGAAGAGAATCGGCTTGCATATACACACAGAGGGACATGAACTCGCGCACATATACCCGCGCAGGCGGAGGGGCACAGAAAGAGCGTTCGTGTCGATCGACTGCTCAATCAGAGAAGACCGTCAAGACGCTAGCAATGAGGGAGGCGCCGCACGAGATGACGAAGAAGGCAAAGCCATACCACAAGTTCCACTCCTGCGTCTTGAGAGCCGGGGTCGTGCACCAACCGTGGAGGTAGAGATTGAGGGTGAGACCAACCGTGACCGCCGCGGCGGCCGCCGCAAAGAAAAAGTATATGACCAGGGGGAGCTTGACGACGGCAGAAAACAAGAAGAGAAACATCGACATGATGAAGTTCGCCGCACCCAGGACACACGTAACAACAGCGATCCCCTCCGCAGCCTGAATGAGCATGTTGCCCTGGAAGCAGGTGAAGTAGTCGTCACGCAAGTTGATGGAAGCGTTGGCCCCCGATGAGCCATACGTGAGCTTCCACAGCGTCATTTTGCTGTTGGCGGGCGGCCCACTAACCAGCAGGCCGAAACGCTCCAGCGTCACTTTATCCGTCTCGATGTTGAAGGTGGGGCTTTGTACACTGGCATTCAAGAGCTTGACGGTCCTCCCGATGCTGGCCGGCATCTCAAAAAAGGGGGTGAAGACGCCGAGCACGGCGAGCGCCAGCGCGATAGTCGCGCATAGCAGCACACATGTGCGGGTAATCGTGTAGCACTGCATCTTTTCATGACCTCTCCAAAGAAGGATGGAAAATGTGTGCAGCACGTATGTGGGAACGGAGTGATGGGCTGCTGGAGCTCCTGCGCAGAGAGAGGGAGAGACAGCGCCGTGCTGAGGGAAGAGTGGTGGCAGTGTTTCCTCGCCGGCACAGAACTTGTCGTGTGCGCGTACGTGTGTGTGAGTCGGTAGGATCGAAGCAAACGGAACGGCACATGCGTACATGAAGGCGCGTGTCATGTGGCGTGGGGCAGCGCATGTGAGCGTGGGAGTCAAGAGCAAAACACGCGGGCATGCCAAGCGCACGGGAGGCAGGAGGACGTAAAGCAGTGGAGGAGGGGGTGAAGGATGGTGTGCTGGGCGAGCAACGAATGCGAGAGGACGCTACGAGGCCGGTCGAGGCCTCGCACAGGCACTGGTTCTCTCTCCGTCGCGAACCAGCTCGCCTTCTCCGGCTGCCGTCCTCAGGGCGACATCACAATGCACCAACAAAAAGCAAAAGCCGAACTTGTTTGGTCCCTCACAGTCGCATGTCTGCCGCTCGAAGTGGCCTGTACATGTTCATGCTGTGCTGTTTTGCACATGCTGCACATACACATGAGCAGAGACGCGCGGCTGCGTGGAGGAAAAGAGACCGGCGGGCAGCCAGTAGCAGCGCAACGCGGAATCTGCTTTGGCTGTTTTCCTTACGCCTCGTTTGGTGTGGTTGGTGCTATTCACGAGCCCGACGAGACGTGAACGGGATGCGTTTGATGAAACACTCGAAAAGCTGCGCAGCATCGTGCGCTCGGAATCCTACACATACTCACACGCATATGGCCCCGTGCGTCTTCACGCAGGAGAGGGGCAGGGGTGGGGCTCAAAATGCGCGCACTCGTTGAGCCTCTGTGCGTCGAAGCAGGGCAATGCGAGCAGATACCGGGAACAGGAACACGCTGCGGTCGAAGTCTTCGGTGCCTTCGATGTCACGGCGGTGAATGTCCTCCTCTTGAAGCACGGCTCGAAGTCGTGCCTGGATGCGACGCAGCTCTAGCGACGGTAACATGGCGGTTGCGGTCGACGACCCGGCGAGTATGGCCGCTACCGCGCTGGCGCTGCCTTCCGAGACCTTTCCGCGAGGCGTTCCGCGTTCTGGCGCGTCGCTCCACTCGGCCTTCGCCTTGTCACGGTGATACAGCGGATCCTGCTCGGACCAAGACGCCACACCGCTCGTCGTGCTCATATCCTTGATGGGTGAGATGTTCGGCGTATCGCGGGACAGACGCGGCGTGTGCAACTCCTCTGCAACGCGGTGACGGACGCCGCTGCCAAAGACGGCCCCCTCCACCGTCGCCTCGGCGCCAGCGCGAGAGTAACGCGTCGGGGTAAGCGTCCGCGCCCCGGAGTGAAAAGCGTATGCTGAAAGCGAGTTTGTCGCGTGCACTCGCGTCAGCGGTTGGTTTGCTGTGTCGGCTGCCGCCACTGTCGCCGCTTGCGACCTGGAGGCGGGCGGGGACGACAGGCACGCCAGCGACGGCGCGGGGAAGGCTGTTGCAAGTGGTGGCACCGGCCTCCGCGGCGTTGAGCCGGCCTCGCCGCCACCTTTAGGTGCAGCTTTTTCCTCGCCATGGTGGGCAAAAAAAACCTCAGCTGCCGCCGTCCAGCGCCGCACGCGGGAGAGCATCTCGCTTCGGTACAGCTCTGCCCGCCCCTCCTCCTCAGCGTCTTCCAGCTGCCGACGGGTATTGTGCTCGTGGTAAACCACCGTCTCGTAGGCCTGCTGCCGCAGAGCACGCACTGTCTGCATCCACGGCGATGCCCCTTCCATGATGGCGCGCTCCAGACCACTATCTCGAGCCTTCTCCAGCGCATCGCACAGCGCCGGGTACGCTGCGCGAGCGCTGCTCGAGGTGCTGGCGACTTCCTCTGAGGGTTCACTACAAACGGCGCGTCCGCCGTAGCTGGTGGGGCCGTCACCGTTGCTGCTGCAGTACGCCGACCGCGTATGGCGTCCAGTGCCGGGCGACACGCAATCGTCCTCCAACCCAAAGCGACGGGGACACTCGGGCGGGTCGCGGTGGTTCCGCTCATGCCCGGAGGGATTCAGCACGAATTTAGTGGCACCAGCACGCAGCGGTGTTGTAGTCGTTCTCCCAAGCGTGTGCCGTCGCGTCTCGCGTATGAGGTCCTCGCGCCTCTGAACAAGGGCCAAGATAGTGCGATCCTCGAGGAAGGGCGAGCACTCGGTGAGAAAATCGTCCACCTCCTGTGCGCTCGTCGAGTCCAGCAGCTGCACGGCTAATCTCTGCGCCTCGATGATTTCGCGCCGCAGCGACTCGGCGTTGCACAGGTCGGTGTACATGCACAGCTGCACCTCATCCGGTGCGCCACGGGCCTTGACGAGGGCTTCAAAGATGCCACGCTCACTCAGCCTCTTACACGCCTCCCGCAGTGGCTCCACATAGACCTTGCATGCATTCATGTGAACGAGATACATGTTCTTGGCCCGGGCGATCAGACGGCCCAGAGGAGAGGAGGGCGTCTTACGAGAATAGGCAGACACGTGGATTGCGTCCTCGGCGGCCGTGATGGCCTGCTCCAGCTCGACAATGTCGCCCTTCTCCAGCGCATCCTGCAACGCGGCTGTGACGGTTGAAGACTGCATGTGTAGAATAGAAGTGCGAAAAGCGCGAAACTACGATACGAATCGATACGAGTAAGATCAACGGTGCGCCAGAGGACACGGTGAAAGTTTCATTGACACACGTAAAGCCACAGGCGCACGCGGAGGTCTAGTACTCGAAAAGGGAAGGTGCTGGAGATGCCGAGCGCTGTGGATATGCTTGAAGGTGCAACGTCATCGGCAGCCCTCTCACACCAGTACACCGTGCCTCTCACGGAAAGCTTCGTGTTAGGAGACAGGGAAAGGAAGGACGGAGCGAGAGAGAGATACATCTTCGAGGATCGATCGTGACTTGCTGCGAATATTCGGTGTCCGTTTGTCCGCTTCTTGCGTATCCGCGTCCGTTTGTTGTTGGTTTGTTTTTGTTGTTTTTCGGCCTCTCGCGAACACAAAGGCGGGAGGCGCACGCCACAGACGCTCTGGAAACGACCAGATTCACCTCAGCAGGACACAGTCACAAACGTCTGAGCGCAGACGTGAGCGAGCGCACGCTGCAGGCGGCACACGAGGAGAGGCACACAGAAGCACGGAAAGCAGCACACAATAGGAGGGCAGTAAGAGCCGCTGTAACAGGAGCGTGTGCCGGCACAAAACATGGAAGAGGCGAGAACAACAACAGAGGGAGAAAGCGGCGCCGCGGCAGTGGGGCTCATCCCTCTTCCGCGCACACATGATCGCAAGTCTAACAAAGGAGAAATGAGTTTTCGGCAAGTGGTACATCCCGGGGAGAAGAGAGAGGAGGCCATGGAGCCGAACGCGATAAGCAAGATGCAAGACAGACACTTCCTCGCTCACGAGCGAGATAAAAAAAAGAAAGCATCGCGCCGGCCAGTCAGACCCTCCGCCTCTCGATCGCGTTTGCGTGCGTGCGCGGAAGATCACCACACCTGTCCACCAGAGATGACGTCCTCGCCGAGACCAGGCGCGCGCCTCATACGAGTGCGGCAGTCAAGCGAGCTCCCTCTAGACCACCCACAGGAAAATTCGTACATCCTATAAACATGAAAAAGTAGATCAAGAAGCAAAGAAAAAGGTGCAGTTTACGAGAAGAAAGACGTGACGAGGGAGACGAACAGAGACGGCACGAGTCGCGGCGATTGTAGCAACAGCAGCAGAAGCGACCGCAGGTGGAGCAGGGCGCCGTCGCCCACAGATCCGGTGGGCAAGAGGCACGCATATAGAGTAGTGCACTGCGAAAGAAAGGCGACAATGAGGGCCCCAGGGCTACCCCTCTGTGCGCGTGTGCGGTGTGGGAGGAAAGAAGCGCAGAAAGATCGGCGAGAGCCTTTTAAGCCATCACAGGCCCCTCCCCCGCTGCCGCCGCAGCTGCACGACTCTTTTCCAGCTGGGAGGCGTTAAGTCGAACTACGTCCCGAATGAGCTCGTCGACAAGCGCCCGGGCCTTTGTCTTCTTGGCCAGCTCCCTGTCGACCTCGGTCATCAGCCACGGGAAGAAGTCCAGCTCCACCTCGTTCAGCACGCGGTCTGCAAACCACCCTTCATCCTGCAGTCGCGAAAAGACACGGTTCTCCATGTTGCTCATGTAAACCTTGGCAAACTGCCTCGCCTGCAGCTTCTCACGGGTCTCTTTCTCACGCTGAATGCGCTCCATCTCCTGCTTCTTGCGGCGCTCCTTTTCTTCAAACTTGCGGCGCTCCTCCGCCTCGAGCTTCTGGGTCTCCAGCAGCTCCTCCTTTCGGCGCTGCTCGAACTCGATTTGCTGCTGACGCAGCAGCTCCAGTTCCTCCTCCTGCATCACCTCGAGCATCGCCTGTTCCAACGTCTTGCCCACGAGCACCTCAAGGATCGGTTCCACGGCCTCGTCGAAGCGAAACAAGTCCCCCTCGTGAATTTGCGTCTCCGCATCGCGGCCGGACTTGATCGGGACGTACTTTGGAGTCACTGGTCGGTCCATGAGCGGGTCCGTCTGTGTCTCCTGCACCTGCTGATCCACCTTGTCCGTTAGCTCCTCCAAGTACTCGTCGGTTTGGATTTGTGTATTGTACCGGCCTTCGCCCGGGTCGGGGGTTGCCATATGCCGCCGGGCCGCCTCCAACTGCTTGCGACGCTTGATGGAGGCGGCGCGCTGCGATGCTTGCTTGCGCCGCTGGGTGTCGATCATCTCGCGCTTCTCCATCTCAGCTCGCGCGGCGATCGACATGATCGGGCTAGCGTACGTGTTGCCGCGATAGACTCGACGGTCGTACATGATGTTTCCATACCGCTGCGAGCCGCTGTGCATGTATCGGCTTGCATTGCGACTGCTGGACGGGTCACGGTACTTGGGCTCCTGAAAGCCTTGCGGCGGTTGCCGGAAGGTGTAGGCCGCTACCGTCACCTCCGAGTCGGCCACCTGTCGCTGCATGATGGATAGGCGCACAGAAGACAGAAGGGAAAACCCTAGCGTCTGCACGTGTGTGCCGGTGTGCCGATGTGCCGATGTGCCGATGGCTATGGCGTCGGGGATGATGGCGTGGGTGTCTCGGGGGAGGGGGAGAGGTCGAGAGAAGAGGCTTGATGTAACGGGGAAGCACACTGTACAAAAACGAAAAAAAAAACAGAAAAGAGCCAGTCAGTATTGCTGGCTGATGCGCAAGAGGACCACCCCACAACGGGTGAGAAACGCCTGGGCCTGGTGAGAGGAAACGATTGATGGGGGAGCAGATGTTGAGTGTCCCCGGCTGAAGATGTTGCTGGGTGCGCGGATGCGCCCGACCGCGACACTCCCAACTTCTCTGAGTAAAAGCGGAAAGGGAGGCAAAGAGAAGACTACAGGACACGCGATGAGGTGTGCGGCAGCGCTTGCGTTTTTGCGCGTACGCTGTGGTCCTTCTCTGAGCTTGTGGAGCAGGATTTCTGTGGGTGCATGTGTCGAGTAACGCGTGGCAGCGGGGGTGTCCAGGCAGCATACGGAGAGGGGTGAGAGGCAGAGAGGGAAAAGGCGATAGAAGGAGACAAAAAGTGTCGACCAATATCGATATGGTTGCCGAGGTAGACTAGCATGGCCGCTGAGTGATGCTGCGACGTGCAGAGCGGTGCACGACATTCTTACAAAGCCAGCTACTTGTCTGCGAGCAATGCTGTTTGCCACCAGGGCTTCGGTTTCGGATCTCGCTGGTTCGTTCCCACTTGTTCTGCAGGATGGCTACATCAGCAAGGCCCGAGATCACTCGCCTTCTCTACAAGAAAGGTGTAAGGGTGGCGAGATTGGGGGGAGGGGGAGGGGGTACAAGCAGTGGTGGCGGCAGAGTATAAAAAACCCACTGCACTTCCCTTCAGGTGAAGTGAGTTGTTTTGTCTTTCTTTTTTTTTTCGGTAAGTTGTCAAAGCGAGACAAGTAGACCGTGTAGGAATACAAAGACTCTGTACATCAGATACTCGCGCGTGCTACGGATCATACATCAGGAATACAGGAGCGTTTTCATACACCCGAGTGGGGAGAGTGAGTAATGGTGCTGGGGGGGGCATCAATCACGGAAAGAAAACAAAGTTCCCACAACGTCGGCAGCGAATTGCCATATGCCCGCATGCCACCAAAAAAAAAAAACGACATGAAAGATTACATCCATAGAAGAAGGCATCTGCACACTACGCAGCCGCGCACGCGCAGTGTGCGTGCGGTGTGGACAAGAGCGATGGTGGCGGTAGACAACCGGCGACGCGGAACTATAGATATATGAGAAGCAAAGAAGATGCCAAACAACAAGACCAAGAAAGAACACGTTCAAAACGGGAAGTACACACGCACCGACGTGCGAGCACGCAGAGTCTTTAAAAGGGCGAAAAAAAAAAGCAAACATCGATGCACACTGCAGAAAGTAAAACAAAAGAAGTACATACTTGTCGAGATAGGAAGGGAGAGAGAGGCGGAGCATCGACACGTGCACACCCTCCTCAGAAGAACCGGCCGAGCTCGTGCGAACGCCTCAGATGATCACCCACTCCCTCATCGACATGAAAAAGCAGATGCTCTTTTTCGCTTTTCGTGCACTTCCGCTCCGTTTTCAACTTAGTTGGGGGTGGCGAGACTGCATGACTTCGTGTGTATGTGTGTGTGCAGGCAGGGTGCGTCCACGAGTACGGCGGTCGGTGAAGGTTTTGGAGAAAAAGCCACTGTTTTTCTGTTTTCCCAAGCCATCTCTCCTCGGTTGCAACCACGATCGTCATTATCGCCAAACACCAGCCCTGCACACATAGATACATGGTAACGTCGGAGAAGCAATTTATGCGCCCTCACCCCTTGCCTCTCGCTCAGCGCGGCGCAACGTCCAGCTTCGCAGCGAAGATAAAGATAGACGAAGCGGAGCGCGTGCACCTGATGGGGCTGTGATGGAAGCAAAGAACATGCTTCTCAGTACCCATCGCGGCGATCACATATAGCCCAGGAGCGACAAGGCAGAGTGTCACGGTGAGGGGAATCCGAAGACAGCAACAAAACGCTGTCCGCATGAAGTCGCTCCCTTCAAACGCCGTGCAGCGGTGCAACAGGCCTCTATGGTGCTACTGTGGCATTCTGCATTGGACAAACATAAACAGGTGTCGACGAGCAAGCGCCTCCATCCCTCACGAGGGTTCGCGCACACGCACGTGACATAACATGCAGAACAGCACGGCCCGCTTCGTCCCGCTAACTGAAGCTCTCGACAGAAGGTCACGACGAGAAACGATCGACGCGCACGCATCGAGTAAGGCAGAGTCGCACTCACAAAGCACTGCGCCCCCTCCTCTTGCCCGCCTGCCATTCTCGACGTCGTGCTGCCCCGTTAACCCATGCCAGCTGCCACATACATGCACGCGCTCTTCCTTCGCTTTTTGTCGCCCTTTCTTGTTTACAACACTCGTGTCTCGCCGCCCTTTCCCCGTCATCGCCCCCGGACGCTGTTCTATCCGTGCACCCTCTTCCTCTCCTTGGCGCATGCCCACACGTATCGGCACGCGCACACGCACTAACGAACACAGACACACACAGCGCCGAGACAGTCGAAACGGTCCCCTGACACCGACGGAAAGCCGTAGATTAATGAGTGGGAAAAGGCGTTCGTAGACAAGGAAGCGCGGCGCGGGGATCGAGAACAACCAACAAAACAGCAACGCCTAAAAGCACGAACGCAAGACAGGAGACAGCCAAGGCACCTCCACGCATGCGCCTACACGGATTCACAGGGAAAGAAAGGGGCACCTGCAGAACGTTACGCACACCGGAGTGGTCCGCATAAACAGGTTCGTCCTTCAGCAGACCAGGCCACCATGGCCGATACGAGACGTGCAACGTAAACATCATCCCGCAACACACGGGAAGTGGTGAACGAACATGGTAGGAAGGAGTGATCTTCGCAAGAACGGGGCAACGCAATGTGCGAGAGACGCGTCAAAAGCAAGGAGAGGGCGCAGTCATCGAAGGCTGCTGTCAGCTGCGTCTGCCTCATCCTCTCCTCCTCTCGTGAACCTGTCTCGCTCGTGGCCCAACACAGTCCACATTGCACGCCTTGCTGCGCATCGAGCACCTTAAAAACTGCAAGTAAACCTGTCGCCGCGCGAGACGGAACCGGAACTCAGGGTACTGGCACCGTTTTTGCGCAGTGGTGGCAGCCTCTCATCATGCTGCCGCTGCTGCGACTGACACGCCGTGGAGGCCCCTCGCGACTGACGCGGGTTGTTACCACCCAAAGCCGCAGCGAGCTTTTGTGGCAGTTTCGGGAAGCGGGTGTGTTGCAGCTGCCGTGCCCCGGCAGGAGGCGCAACAAAACGTACCATTACCCGCTTCGGGGTGAAGATGCTCACGGTGCACGGGTTGTCGCCAGAGAAAGGTTCATTAGGGGATGTGAGGAGAAGCGAATAGTAGCCCGGCTTCTCTGCCCTGAACACAAGCGAGTGCTCGCGCGCGTTTGTCGGATCGCCAGAGGAGGTAAGCTTCATTGCCTGGTCGCTGAACGCCACCATCACCACGTCGTCTTCGGCAATAGCATCGCCCTTGATCGCGGCCATTCGGTCTGTCATCTTCTCCTGGCGCAGCAGCACATGCACATCGCAAGGGCTGCTGATCGTGAAGTCCACTCGCTGCCCCTCTGCACCGGGTGTCAGCGTCACAGCGGCGCTCTTTGGCTCTCGCGAGAGTCCGCAGTAGTGAAGCGGGGTGAGCGCGACCTTCGCCGATCCTGGGTAGACAGAGACGTAGAAGGCGCCGTGCTGGCCTGGGTTGGCTGTGTAGGGAATGAAAAGACACGTGCTGTGTGCAGGCACCTCCATCACGCTACACACCTCACGCGAGTCGAGCATGATGCTCTTATGCAGGAAGCGGGCCGTGCTGTTTGTGATCAAGGGCGTCAGCGGGGCTGTCGAAGACGTCGGCTCCATGAGGGCAATACCCGACTGTGGGTAGTGACTGCGTCCTTCAGGATCGACGAACTGTGGCGCCGCGTGGCGAAGCTCTGCTAGAACGGTCGCCGGACGAGAGCTGTTGTTCTGAAGAATGAAGATGGGGTTGTTGCGGAAGGTCGTGAAGTTGGCGTTGCCGCCGCTTGTGCGATCGTTCCACATGCCCGCCACCGTGAGCCGGTCGCCGCAGTTGATGTGGCACGTCTGCATGCTCGAGAAGTTGCGCACAAACGTGGGCAGGGGCAGGTAGAGCACGTCGTCCCTCTCCGGGTCGTACTGGCACACGCGCTGCAGCGCCAGGCTCCAGTTCACGTCCGTGTGGCAGAGTGGACCGGTGTAGACCGGCTCACCATTGCGGTACGAGTTCTCCAGCTTGATGACAATGTCGGACGGGTTCACGGAGCCCTCCAGCGTGATGACCACGTCGACGAGCGCGTAGCTGCAGCAGGGATGAATGCCATTCGGTACCTCAGCGTTTGACGAGCATACGACCACGTCACCGCGCGCCATGCCCTCTTTCACGCCTAGCCAGAAGTCCACGGTCATATAGTTGTCGAGGTTGCCAGCCTCCGCCA
Source organism: Leishmania infantum JPCM5 (assembly GCF_000002875.2). Classification (NCBI taxonomy): domain Eukaryota; phylum Euglenozoa; class Kinetoplastea; order Trypanosomatida; family Trypanosomatidae; genus Leishmania; species Leishmania infantum. The sequence continues at coordinate 212,237 of NC_009411.2, read as the reverse complement.
GCTTCCGTTTGAAAGGGGTGTGCGTCACAGGGCGACCCGTAAGGTCACGCAGCGTCTCCAGAGAGGTACAGTTGATGAGCTGGTCGTAGCCGCCGACGAACTTGGCGTACGCTTTCTCCAGCAACAGCGGGTACCATAGGTTGTATGGCGACTGCGCGAACTTCGGCTCCCGATTGTCGTCGCACGGCACGCGGTCGTCGACATCTACGTATACAGGATTGCCGTGGGGATCGAAGAAGATGAACGTGTAAGGTGCGTTGACTGGGGCCTCCTTCGTAACTATGAGACGCCGCAGCAGCACCGGGTGCTGCGCCAGAGCGGCAATGAACGGGACAAGGTAGCTCATGTCCTGCGGCGCGGACACGACGTCACCCGGCGCCAGGGCTGCCGGCACGAAGTCCTCGTAGCGGCCCTCGGGGTACAGATCGCACACGCGCACCCACTGCTCCGCCACGTGCTCATTGGCCGCGTGGAACTCCGGGTCCTGCCACCCTCGAAGCTCCATCGACAGCTCATGCGCGCGACGGTTCAGCAGGCGCTCCAGCTCCAGCACCTGGGGCGAGTTCTCGCCGCTACGCTTCAGACGCCGCCGCTCCAGCTCAATGTTGTGAAAGATCGGGTCCGTATCCAACGGCAGCCGTTCAAGTGGAATGCCCTCCGGCTCCTGGTCGAGGTACGCGCGCTCCGTCTGAATGAATTCCGCCGCCAGCTCCATGGCCCGCTCGTTCAGTTCATCCTCCATCTGAAACAGGTCTGTCTGACCTTTCTTCTTCGCACGGAAGCGCGCCAGTTCCTTTTCGTGGAAGATGCGATCCGTGTGCAGCGGGAGATCCGCTAGCGGCACGCCACACGGCTCCGGTTGCAGGTAGTCCCGGTCGCTGCTCAGCAGCTGATCGGCCAACTCGTACGCGCGAGCGTTCATGCCCGTCTCCAGCACTGCAATATCGACCGCACCACCTTCCGGATCAAACTTACGAAGATGCCGCCGCGTTCGCTCAATTTCGCGCATTCGACGGTCCGTGTTGAGCGGCAGGTCGTGCAGTGGAATGCCGAGCGGAGCGCAGTCCATGAAGGCTCGCTCGTCGTCCAGCAACCCTTGCGCCAGTTCCTCGGCGCGATTGTTCAGCTTTTCCTCGATCGTCTTCACGCAAGCGGCGCTGCGGCCCGCCTCTTTAAGGGCACGACGCTGCTCCTCCATCTTGCGGAAGTCCTCGTCTTCGTTTAACGGAACATCTGCGATAGGCACGCCGCACGGCTCCGAGTGCAGGAAGGCGCGACCCTTGAGGACCAGATCCTTGGCGAGCACGTGCACACGCTCGTTCATCTTCCGCTCCGTGTCGGCAAGCTCGCTGCGGTTCTTTTCGCGGCGCAGGCGCAGCTTACGGCGCTGCAGCTCCCTCTCATGGAACTCGCGATCTGTGTTGAGGGGCAGGTAACGCAGCGGGACCCCCTCCGGGTTCTGATCCAGAAACGCCCGCTCCTTCTGTACAAAATCCTCCGCAATCTGCCCAACGCGGTCCGCCATCTGCTCTTCGCAGGCGCGAATGGCCTCGTGGTTGCGTTTGGGATGCCTCCGCAGTGCACGGCGCTTGCGCTCGATAGGGTTGAGGATCTCGTCGTGATTCAGAGGCAGCTCCTCCAGCGGCACGCCAAGCGGCTCCTGATCGAGAAACGCGCGCTCTTTGCGAAGCAGATCCTTGGCAATCACGTGTGCTCTATCCTCCAAATCCGTCTCCTTTGCCGCTATAATCGCGGCGTTGCCGAGAGGCTCGCGTTTTAGCTGCAGTCGCTCGTCCTCCATTGCGCGGAACAGTGAGTCGGCGTTGAGGGGCAAATGAGCCAGCGGCACACCTTCCGGTTCGCGTGACAGAAAGGCCCGCTCCGCCTCTAGAAACTCCTTGGCCAGCTCGTGCGAACGAGCGTTCATCTTCTCCTCGATAGCCCTGACTTCGGCCTCACCTATGCCTCCCTTCAGCGTTTTCTTGCGACGGCGCCGCTCTCTTGCAAGGTCGCCGAACTCCTTGTCCGAGTCCAGCGGCAGCTCCCCCAGCAGCACGCCTTCCGGCATGGGGTCCAGAAAGACGCGGTCGGCAGCCAGTGTTGCCCACGCAAGCTCCCTCGCTCTTTCGTTCATGCGCAATTCCATCTCGGCCACCGTGGCCGCGTTGGGAGAGGCGCTGTGGTTCATGCGGTACCGCGCGATTTCCGCCTCCTTGAACTCTGGATCCTCGTCCAGGCCGAGCTCCGCCAACGGGATGCCCTCCTGCTCCTGCTCCATGAAGCCGCGGGTCTTTGCAAAGGCGGCCCGAGCGAGGGTGTGGGAGCGCCGGTTCATCGCCTCGGTGAGCTCGCGAAGCACATCTCCATTCTGCTTCGCCGAGCGTGGGTCCCTGCGGCGCCGGCGGTACTCCTGTTCCAGCTTCTGGAATGTCGGGTCGTCATCGAGCGGAACTTCGTTAATGTACATGCCCTCCGGCTGGGGGTCGAGGAAAGCACGCTCGGCTGTGATCAAGTCATCGGCAATCTCACAGGCGCGGCGGTCCATTTCGTCCTCGATGGCGGCCACCTCCGCCGCCTCGACTCGCCCCTTACCACGATGCCGGCGGCGCTTCTTCGCGAGCTCGCGAAACGCCACGTCAGCGTGCAGGTTAAGCTCCTCCTTCGCGATGCCGCGGTAGGACGCCTTGATGGGCTCCAAATCCATCGCAATCACCTCGTCCGCCAACTTCAGCGCGTGATTGCGTAGCTCCTCCTCATCAGCCGCCACTTCCTTCTTCATGTCAGGTGAGCGCTTGTGCGCACGGCGCTGCCGCTCCAGCTTCATGAACTTCCTGTCCGTGTCCAGCGGCAGCTCCTCCACAGGGATGCCGTGCATCTCTTCAGGCAAGTAGCCGCGATCGCCCACGACGATTTCGTGCGCCAACTCGTGGGCGCGCGCATTCAGCTCCTTATCCAGTTCCTCCACTGCGGACCTTGTCCCGGTCGCGTCTTGGGCCAGCAGGATTGCCCGCTTGACTTCCATTCCGTGGTAAGCATGGTCGGTGTCGAGCGGGATGTCGCACAGGTCCACACCTTCGGGCTGCATGTCGAGGTACTTGTCACGGTCATTCTTCAGCTGCGCTTCACCCACCTCGTCGGCCCGCGCCTGCAGCTTGCGTCGCAAGTCGGCGGCGGCGCTGGAGGAGCGAGGGGCATGTGGCTGCTGCTTCTGCTTCCAAAGCTCTTTCTCCATGGCCACAAAGGCCTTGTCCGCGTCCAGGGCCAGCAGCTCCTTCGGAATATCAAACGACTTGCTTCGAAGAAAGTCGCGGCCCTCCGCCTTCACCTTGGCTGCCATCACGTGCACGCGGTCGTTCATCCGCCCCTCCGCCTCGGCGATCGCCCTCGGGCTCTGCTTGTCAGAAGCCTTCAGCGATCGGAGCTTCATTTCCATCGCCACAAACAGCGCATCTTCCTCAAGCGTTAGCAGTGACAACGGAACATTCTCCGGTTCCTGGTCCAGCCGAGCGCGGTCCGCCGCAATGCGCTCCCTCGCGAGCACGTGAGCGCGTACATTCAGAGCCTCTTGCGCGTCGCGCACCTTCGCCGCACTTACCAGCGGCTCCTTCTTTGCCCGCCGCAGCGACACCACCTCCGCAGCAAAGACCGCGTCGTTGTGAGGCCGCAGAAAGTTGAGCGGGTAGCCCTCAGGTTCCTGGTCCAGTCCTTTCAGGTCCTCCTCGAGTTGCTCCCTCGCCAGACTCGCCGCGCGTTTGTTGAGGCGGCCCTCCAACTCTTGCATGCGCTCCGCGTGCCCATCCGCGCGGGACATCTTCAACTTCGCCCGCTCCACCTCCAGCGAGTGGAACTTGCTGTCCGTGAAGAGTGGCAGCTCCTCGATCGACACACCTTCCGGCCTCGGGCTGAGGTAGCCACGATCCATCGCGAGTGCCGCATTCGCCAGATCGTGCGCGCGTTTGTTTAGTTGGGCCTCGAGGTCCTTTATGGTGGAGGAGTTCTTGACAGGATCGCGCGCCTTCAAAAGTGCCCGCTCCACCTCCATCTCATGGAAGGCCGTGTCGGTGTCAAGAGGCAGATGCCCAAGAGGCAGACCCTCCGGGTCCTGATCGAGGTAACCGCGGTCGCCACGGAGAAGCTTGTCGGCTGCCTTCATCGCGCATTCGTTCATCGAGCTGAGCAGCCTGGCGGCCAAATCTGCGCTGTGACCCTCGGGCAGCTGCTCCTTCTCCGCAATCAACGCACTAAACGTGGGGTCCTCATGCAGGTTCAGTAGCTCCAACGGGATACCGCGCGGTGTCTGTTCCACCGACTTGAGATCTGCCTTCTTCACAGCCCTGGCCAGCTCCGCTGCGCGGCTGTTCAGTTGAGCCTCCAAGCCGGCGATTTTGTGCTCGTTCTTCCTGGGGTCTGTCAGCTTCAGCTTTGCCCGCTCCACCTCAAGAGCGTGGAAGGCGGCATCCGTGTCGAGCGGCAGGCGCCTGAGTGGCACCTTCTCCGGCTTCGGATCCAGGTAACAGCGGTCGCCCTTCATGGCACTGTCTGCCATCGCGTAGCAACGGTCGTTCATGCGAGACTGCACCTCCTTTACCGCAATGTGCTGATCGCCTTCCGACGCCTTCAGCCAGCGCAGCTCATCTATCATCTTCCCGAGCTGGGCGTCCTGGTGCGGCTGCAGGAGTGTCAGCGGCAGGTCGTGGGGTTGCTGATCCAGACCGCGCAGGTCCTCCTCCTTCTGCGCAAGTGCCAACTCTTTCACGCAAGCCTTGAGCTCGCTCTCCAGATGCGCTATAGCACCAGCGTGCTTGGCGGGGTCCTGCAGACGCAGAATTGCCCGCTGCACCTCCTTTTGGAACACGGCGTCAGTACGCAGCGGCAGTATCTCACGCGGCACCCCTTCAGGGTGGGGGTCGAGGTATGCATCACGCCCTTCTTCCAGCGCCGCCGTGGCAAGCTCGTGTACGCGCTCGTTCAGCTTTGCCTGCAGCTCCGCGACATTGTGCTTCAGCTGTGGCAGCCGCTTCGACCGCCGCAGCTCTTCGATTAGCCGCACCACTTCGGCGTCTTGGCGCGGTTTCAACAGGTCCAGCGGAATACCCAATGGAAGCTTGTCCAAGCCGTCCAAGTCGCTACTCAGCACACTGCGAGCAAGCTCCGCCGCTCTTCTGTTCATCTCATCCTCTAGACCAGCAATGGCCTTCCGGTTTTCCATTGGGTCGCTTTCCTTAAGCTCCTGTCGCCCCTGCCGCAGGTCATTGAAGGCCTTGTCGGTGCTCAGCGGCAGCTCTGGCAGCGGCACACCCTCTGGGTTGGGGTCAATGAAGTACAGCTCACCTTCCTTCCGCTCCAGCGCAAGCTCGTTCAGACGGTCGTCCATGATTTGCTCAAGGTTCTCCTTAAATGTGATGGTCCGGTCGCGCATGCCGGCGCGACGCTTCTCGGCTGCCTCACTGAAGAGGCGATCGAAGTGCGGCTTCAGATCCTTCGTGCAGATGCCATGGTAGTTGGGAGGGAAGTTGGCAAGATCTTCCTTCATCACCAACTCCGCCAGCTGGCACGCGCGGTCCTTCAGCATGTTCTCTGCCTTCCGCACAGCAGCGACGCTGTTGGCCGGGTCAGTAACCTTCATCATGCTCCGCTCCACCTCCAAGGCATGGAATACATCATCCTCGTCAAGCGGAATATGCTCCAGCAGAATGCTGAGCGGCTTGGGGCCAAGATAGCTCAACCGGTCGCCGGACAGCAACCTCCGCGCCACCTCGAAGGCACGGTCATTCAACGCCGACTCCTTTTCCCGGAGAACGGCAGTGTTGCCTACAGCATTCTGGCGGAGCTGCCGCACCTCCTTGATGAGCACCGCACACACACTGTCATTGTGCAAATCCAGCAACTCCTTCGAAAGTCCAAGAGGAGCGGCCTCAACAGAAGAGAGGTCGGCAACGCGAAGACTACGCGCCAAATCCGCTGCCCTGCGATTTAGTGCAGCATGAAGGCTGCTCTTCGTTGCCCCATTAGGTTGCCTATCCATTACCTTCAGCCTCAGCCATTCCACCTCCATCTCGTGGAAAGCGGCATCCGTGTCGAGTGGCAGCTCAGACGTCGGTATGCCCTCGTACGAGGCGGCCAGGAGCTTGCCACGCTCCCCATCCTTCAGCTGCTGCGCAACCTCTACGGCACGCGCGTTCAGCTCCGTCTCCCTGAGCGCTATGCCGCTCCGGTCGGCCTTCCCGTTCTCTTTCAGCTCCGCACGCTGCGCCTCCTTCGCGCAGAACTCGGCATCCTCGTCCAGCGGCACAAGCTCTAGAGGAATCCCCGCTGGCTCCGGCGCAAGATATGCGCGGTCGCCCGCAAGTCGGGCCCGTGCCAACTCATCCGCGCGGGCAAGGAGCTGCGCTTCCAGAGCTTCGACCTCGGCCTTGTGGCCAGGCGTGCCCGCCGCACGCGCACGCTCGTGCTCCAAACGCCGAAACTCGTCGTCATCGTCCAGCGGCAGCGCCCGCAGAGGCACACCGCGAAGAGCCTTCGGCAGGTACTTGGCTCGGTCGGCGACGTTCATGTCGTGGGCAATGCCCGCCGCACGCTCGTTCATTGTGTCGATCAGCCGCTGCAGCGCAGCAGCGTCTGCGTGGTCAGACTCGAGCATCTTCATGTACGCAGCCTCCGCGTCACGGTACGCAGCGTCGTCGCACAGCGGAAGTGCCCCCATCGTGCGGCCTCCGTACTCTGCCGCCAAACACTTGGAACGCTCCTCGGCAAGATGCCCGTCAGCGAGCTCCTGCGCACGTTTCTGCACCTCCTCCTCCAGCGCCTTGATCGCCGCAGCGTTCTTGTCCGGCTTCTTTCGCAGCTCGCGCAGCCTCCGCTCCATGTCAGCAGTCTCCGCGTCCTTGTCCAGCAGCGCGTCCAGCTGCCCCGACGTCAGCGGCGTCTCCATGCTCCGCAGCATCACTCGCTCGCTCGCCTTCTTCGACACAGCCAGATCACGCGCGCGATTCCGCATCTCGTCCTCCAGACGCGCAACCTCCGCATCCGCATCCGCATCCGCACAGGTGCGCACGCGCCGCAGCCGCTCCACCTCCATCTCGTGGAAAGCGGCATCCGTGTCGAGTGGCAGCTCAGACGTCGGTATGCCCTCGTACGAGGCGGCCAGGAGCTTGCCACGCTCCCCATCCTTCAGCTGCCGCGCCAATTCATGAGCGTGGTTGTTCAACTTGGCTTGTAAGGCGGCGATAGTCTGTTGAGCAGAGGGGGACGATTGAAGTAGCTGCCTGAGTTCGTCCTCCTCGGCGCAGAAGCTTTCATCTGTGTTAAGCGGTAACAATTCGAGAGGCACGAGCTGCGGCTGTTGATCGAGGTAGGTGCGCTCGGTATCGTGCATCGCTCGAGCCAATTCCTTTGCTCTTTCGTTGAGGCGATGCTCAGCGTCACGAATGGCTGATGGATTCGGCTCCGGACGACGCCGTAGACGCAGCAGGTCCGTCGTCATCTCGGCGAATGCCTTGTCAGAGATCATTGGAATCGCGTCGCGTGGGATGCCCTCTGGACGTGCCTCGATGAAAGAGAGGTCGACATGGAGAAGCTCGTCAGCGATGCTGTCGGCGATGCTGCGCAGCTTCGCCTCCTGTGCGGGCAACTTGTAGTGATTGCGCAAATCCTGTTTGAGGTAGTACCGCTCACGTTCCGCATCCATGTACGCCTGGTCGTCGTCGAGCAGCGGGTTGAGTGCATGGAGGTCATGGGATATTAAGTAGATCGGCCGCTCACTGGCCAGTATTGCCTTCGCCAGAGCATGCGCCCGCTCGTTAAGGCAATCCTTGAGGCGTTGAATCTCCTCCGCGCTCGCAGATGGGTCGCTGAGGAGGCGTTCGAGTGCGGCCAAGTCGTCCTGGAACGGGAGATCCCTGTCAATGGGCAACTCCGATAGTGGAATACTTTCCGGGTGCGCATCGAGAAAGGCCATGTCCAGAGCGCTCAGAGCGGCAGCATTCTGCGGCGTCTCTGTGATGCGCACGTGCGCATCCTCATCGGCAGCTATCTCCACCCTGCATGGCACGTCACCGCTACTGTGGGGGCAGGTAATGAAGAAAACATAGTGGCCCGGTTTCGCGAGGTGCGTCACGAGACTCACCTCGCGGTAGTTCATGGCGGAGGGAAGTCCTTTGATGCAATTGTTCTGCAGATCGTACAAGTAGACGCCAACATAGTCTTGGGCGATCACGTCACCGCCCTGAGGAGACTCAAATGCCTTCTCCTGCCGAAGTACCGCATGTACCTCTGTCGGTGTGTCGATTAAAAAGTCGACCCGCTCGCTTGCGCGGTTGCCGAGATCGACGTGCGCGATTGCCGGCTGGTGCTGCGCCACCTTTGGGCGGTAGCGTTCGATGCGCAGCTTCTCGCCATCCTCGCCCCGCATGAACCAGTAGGAGAGCAGAAATTTGCTAACGGCGCGGTTGTTGCAGTGCCCAGCGACGTAGCACACCGACTGTGGCGGAATCGTCAGCACGTTGGTCACCTCGCGCACTGCTAGCGGCTTCTCGTGGTGAATAAGACGGTGATTATCGAGCGTGACCAAGTATGTTGGAATGCCTGCAGCGCTGGGGTTTGCCTGGGCGACAGAAAGACCTTTCATGGGATAGACCAGCTCCTGGTTTGGCATGGTGTGCAGCAAGTGTCGCTGATCCGGCTGACGCAGCATTGCCACGAGCTGCACAACGTCGTTTGTCGGGTTCGAAAAAATGAACAAGGGGTTCTTGCGCCATGATATGAGAGACGTGTCCCCGCCATTGGTGTCCTGGCCCCACTCGCTGTTGAAGTGCCGAGAAGGCTCCGCAAGGCCACCAACGTACCCCATCTGCATCGCCGAGAACGCCGTCACAAAGTTGTCGGCAGGGATGTAGAAAGCGTGGCTATCATCTCCGGGTCTAAACCTGCTCTGCAGCTCACTAGTCCAGGCGTCGTCCTTGGCGTTCATCGGACCCGTGTACGGCGAGTCCTCATACGGGTTGTACATCTTCACAAGCATGTCACTAACCCGTTCCCCATCGGCTATCGATACAATATCCAGCACCGCGTAATGCCGTCCCTTCAGCAAACCGTACTGCTCCGCCTCTCGGCCGCTCGCCAGTGCAGTCGTGCACAAGTCCGGCAACTTGCTAGCCAGCTCCTTCCAGTAGGGCGCCTCGTCGAAGTAGGACATGTTCACCTTCGCCTGCGCCGGGTCAGTCGACACAGAGATGCACGGACGACCTGTATAGTCGTGAAAGACCTCTTCCTGCGAAAGGTTCTCGAGGTTTTGGTAAAGCGTGTAGAACTTCGCGTACGCCTTCTCCAGCAGCAGCGGCCACCAGTGGTGCGTCGGCGAGCGGCAAAACACCGTGTCGCCCTTCACCATCGGAATGCGGTCGTCGATCTCCACCTTGATCCACTGCCCGTAGCGGTGGAACTGGAACGTGTAGCGGCCATCCTTGCGCGGGTTCTTCGAGATGAAGCAGTTGCGGATCACGTCGGGGTGGTGTTCCAGCAGTGCCGCGAACGCCGTCAGCGTACTGCAGTCGTAGTGGTCGCCCTGCCCGAATTGGTCGCGGCTCAGCTCGTTCGGCAGCAGCGGCCTCGTCTTGCCTTCGGGGTAAAGGTCGCCGATGTGCACCCATGGCTCGCTCGTGGCACCACGGTTGTCCACGTAGAAGCGCTTGTCCTCGAACGGGGAATCGCTTTCGGCCTGCTCGTCGTGGTGCGCCACATCGAATACGACGGGGACGTAGTCGATCGGGTTGTGCACGAGGGCGGCGTCTTCGCCTTCGTCGATGATGTCCTCATCGTCGAACATCGTGGCATCCTCTGGTGGGTCGACGATGCGTACGTTCGAGGCGTGCGAGCCAACGATGGTAATGTAAGCCGGCACCTCGCCCTTCGCACGCGGGCACGTGATGGAGATGGCATAGCGACCGCTGCGGGGGAGGCGGTGGATGATGCTGATCTCGCGGAAGTTCGTGGCAGCGTGCACACCGGCTATCTTGCGGTCCGTGTCGTCGTAGAGGTACATGCCCATGTAGTCCTCCGTCATGGCGTCACCGCCGGACTTGCTGACGTAGGGCTTTGTTTGGTGCGTGAGGATGTGAATATCGGTCCCTTCATCGACGTAGAAGTCAGCACGGTCCTTTTTTTTCTGGCACAGCTCAATATCTTTCGTGGCAGGGCCGGCCCAGTTCATGCCAGGGATGGTCAGCTGCTCTACTGAGAGCTGCGAGTAATCTTGATCCTTGAGGTGGTACAGCGATAACTGAAAGCTAGCCTCGACGCCTTTTTGCATGGTGCAGGGGACGAGGTAGCACATGGAGTGCCCCGGGATCGTAAATACGTTCGACACGTCGCGCGAGTTGAGGAAGAGGCCCTTGAAGATTGTCTTGTGGCTGTTTCCGGTGACGTAGAAGGTCGGTATCGGGTGCTGGTAGGTGAACCGAGTCACGACAACACCACACTGAGCGTAAGTTGTGTCGCTATCCGGATCGGAGAAGCGGCGCTGGTCTTCCTGCTGTATCATCGTGACTATCTTGACCTCCGCCGGGCCGCTGTTTCGCACCAGGAATAGCGGGTTCTTGCGCCACAACACACTCGTCGGGTTGCCGCCGGCCGACTCACTCTTCCATGCGGCGCTGTACGTTTGCGACACAGCATCGATGGTGCGCATAAAGCAGTGCTGGATGGAGTTCACGGATTTCAGAAACAACTTCAGCGGAATAAAGATGGAATAGCGGTCATCTACGGGGTATTGCTGCCGCAGCTTCGCTGTCCACTTGCTGTCGTTCTTGTTTAAGGGACCGCTGTACTCGTACTCATCGTCCTCGAAGGGGTTGTGCAGATGAATAACGATGTCGTCCAGTGCCGAAGATCCTGTAAGAGAGAAGATACCTAGAATTGCGTATTGCTGCTCCGACTGCATGCCGATGCTTTCCAGTTCCGCATCCTTCGTAAGGGCAGACAAGACATGGTCGCCGCGTAGCAGGCATTCACCCATCAACAACCAGTAAGGTCCATCTTTAGTATTGACGCCGGCCGCCTTGGCCAGCTTGGCGTCCATGGGGATGTTCAGCACCGGGTTGCCTGTCAGGTCGTGGAATGTCTCCTGCAACGTGCAGCCCTCGAGGTGGTCGTAGCCGGTGTAGAACTTCGCGTACGCCTTCTCCAGCAGCAGCGGCCACCAGTGCTCAGTCGGGGACCGCGCGTACAGAACCGCATCATCCTCTAAAGGAATGGTGTCGTCGATCTCGACCTTTACCCACTCCTGCCCGCGGAAGAACTGGAACGTGTAGCGGCCATCCTGGCGCACCTTCTTCGTCACAAAGCAGTTGCGGATCACATCCGGGAAGCGGATCAGCGTTGCAAGTGCCGAGAGCATGAAGCATTCATAGTGGTTGCCCTGGCCGAACTGCTCGCGCGAGAATACTTCGGGCAGCAGCGGCTGGTTCACGCCGCTCGGATACAGATCGCGAATGGACACCCACTGATCTGCCACATCTTGATTGCTTGCGATGAACTCAGTGTCCTTGAAGAGCGTGTTGCTGTCCGGTACTTCCGTAAAAAGTGACGACATGATTATCGAGAGGAGATACGGGAGGTCGAGCTGCCTTCCTCCTTTTCTGATGCTGTTTCAGACCTGCTGAGGTCGTAGCGTTTTTTTTTAGGGCGCCGCTGCGCTCCACCCTGCAAGAGCGCAACAACACACACAAAAACGGGTATATATATATATATATGTATATCGAGAGAGAGACCCACAAGACCAAACGTGGTGTAAAAAGGAGAATAAAGAATATACATATACACACGCGGCCAACAACCAAAGGGAAAGAGAACTGTGAGGAGCGCGATCGACACGTCAACGGAGAGAGAGAACGTGTGGAGGGGCAAGATGCGCCCCGCTCCGTAGCTTAAACCAAGTCACAACACGAACGCAAAGGGAAAAAAAAACGGCAGCTTAGGCGCGATCAAAACGAGAGAGAGACGTCGGCGGAAGGGACTGACGGGGGCATACAACAGACTTGGCGTAGTCCCAAAGGGGAAAGGAAATCCAAAAAAAATAAACACACACACAAAGCCACGCGCGCGCACACGCCGCACACCAAACAATAATTTACTCTGCGACAGCAGGCGGGGGGGATGTGAAGGGGAGGTGAGAAAGATGTGCACTGAAAGGTCTTGGTGTGGCACAACACAAAACGAAACCAGCCGAAGAAGACGAAGAAAAACAAAATGAGAGAGGTTACTGAAAATTAGTTACGGCAAAGAAGAAAATGGCTATGTACAAGGCGAGCGTGCGTAGGAAAGATGGGCGGGACTGTGATGCGCTTTCTCTAATCGTCGAGCCAGCTCCACAGACAATGCTCAAGTGAGGAGGGCCGCAATAGGTGCAACGACCACAGCTCCCACCAACGATGGTCCTCTGTTGGTCACCGATTTTGCACTCTGAAGCAACAGGGCAGCGGATGCCTGTGCGCGTGTGGCACGTAGAACGCAGAACGAATATAAAAATCCAAAAAAAAAAAAGAGTTGCCCACGAAAAAAAAAATGTGTAACATCAATGGTGAAAGCGCAGTTCGCTTCCAGATGATGCGCGTGTGTGTACTCCTCTCTTTGATACAAAACGGGCGCCACCACGCACGCCACACACCGAGGAAGGATGGAGCGGAGAGGCACAAAGGAGTCCGCCACCCGGAGGTGGAAGGAATGAAGAAGAGGGGGCAGTGGTGGTGGTGGTGCGAGGGGGTGTGAGGGTGCACCGAGAGGAGAGAGAGAGAGCCGGAAGTGGAGGGAAGTCAGGAGGAGGTCGAACAAGGTATGGAGGGGGGTGGGCCGAGGGAAGCTGCCTTCCGCACTTGGGAACGAGAAGTGCACACTCCACAAGATTGACCAAAGCCGACAGAGCTCCAAGAAGAGCAGAAGCTCTTGCAATGCGCCTCTCCACTCGAGCGTGCGTTCGGTTATCTTCTTGTGTCTTTCTTTGGAAACTCGGCTCGATGTCCCGACGCGTCGCTTGCTTGAGAAACCACACCAGCTCGTGCTTAGTCCCTTACACGTGTGCGAGAGGGTTTTAGTAATGCGAGGGAGAATAGCTGTGAGTGGATGAATAGAAAAAGTGGTAGAGGAGGCTAAGTGGGGATCCGAATGTGTGCGCGTGTGTGTACCGTGTATTCGCGTGCGCAGCTTACACGCTGCTCAGCGTTGTAGGCTTGCCTGTGTAGGCAAAGTGTGGTTGTGTGGTGGGGCTGCTTTTGGGCGGTGCAAATATACAGATGTATTGATGTATGTATATATATATATATATGTATATACATCTATATATATATGTGCATACATGCATGTGTATATACATAGGGGGGTGGGGGAGGAGGGGGTCCGCTTTGATTTTTCTTTCCTGCGCTGGCTCTGCTGCTCTCGATGGTGGCTATGCTTCTGGACGTTGTTGCGAGCGTATCCGTATTTTCTTCGCGGCTGATGGCGTTGCAGTGCGGTGGCGAGAGGACGAATCTAGAGGGGTGGGAGGTCAAGCTGGCACCGCAACAGGGCGCGCACGCACCTCTACCGCGGCAAGCAGGCAAAGAAGCGGAAAAGAGACAGAGGCTGAGAAAGAGCGTCGAAAAGAAAACGGCGAAGAGAGCAGAGACACACAACAAGTAGCCACACGCGAAAATCTCGCGTTCGCGTGGGCCTCCGTTCGTTTTTTGCTGACCTTCCCACCTTCACCCGTTGTGGCACACACCTAAGTGCACCTTTCTCCGCGCCTTGACGAGACGGCGTAGCCTACAAGACAATGACGGAGAAGGTAAAGGTGAGGAGAAGCGTAGGCGAAAGGAAAACTTAGTACGGGCGAAAAGTGCTGATGTACGCTTGTTTGTTTTTGTTCTGCTGGCGCTTGCGCGTGTGTGTGCGCGCGCCTGTTTGTCTGGGTGGTGGGCGTAGATGCTTACACTTCACATGAAGCTCTCCAGCGCTGAGAAAGTGGAGGCCGTATGTGTGCGTGTGGAGAAGCGTAGCCCACGGAGAGGGGTTCGGACGGGAAGCAGCAATAAAAAAAAGGCATTTAGGCAGGAGAGGTGAGGAACGAGACGACGTGAGGCGGAACACACACGCATATACACATCGATGTGTGTGTTCGCATACGCGCATACAGATGTGTGGCAAACAGGGGTTAAGACATGCCCACGGCAGTGACGAAGTTCAGTTGCAGAGAGAGACAGCAGCGTCAATGTTGATTCGCTCTACTTCACCACCGCCATGTCCAAACCGTATATCTTTCACACACGACCTCGCGGGTGTGGATGCAGGCGTCGACATCGATTATGGTGTCCGAAAAAAGCACAAAAGACGGCGAGCAAAACGCCGCGAAGTGCCGCCACTCAGAGGCCCTCTTGCACTCGGTCGCATCTAACCGCGGCAGCGCTCTTCTTGCCTGTATACGTTTTTTTTTTTGCCTTTTCTTTTTCAGGGTTCGGTGGCATTGTTCGAAAGTTGTAGCACACGAAAACGGAGAAGAAAGTATTTCACCGTGTGCACGTCTACGCGGTGAGTGATAGCGTGTGTGTAAACGTTCATGTGTACGTGACTTGTCCGGTGTACGAAGGCCACCCACGCTCTTGATCGCCCCGTCGTTGGCCCAGCACACCTCGCGGACAGCAAGAACAGGAACGACACAAAGCCACGCGCCCTTGATCAAGTTGCACACAAGGCTCTCAGAAACGGGAGAAAACCATCGCTGAAACAAAAAGATAGTGGATGAAAGAATGAGAAGGACACGTACACGGCAAGTCGTAAGGGGCGGCTGCACGCCTTCAGTCAAACACGTTGTTGTATGTTCGTTTTTTTTCGCTGCGCATCTCTGACGTCCCATCGCCTTCTTTTCTCTCTCTCGTGCCTCGGACTTTGCTCTTGGCTTGTGGAAATGAGCAGAACTCGAAATTCTTTTTCGGCTCTTTAATTTTTCGCTATTCGAGGAAACGAAGTGGCATACGTGTGCTGCGCTCTTTCTGCTTTCGCTTTCTTTTTTTTTCCAGCCTGCTGCGGTTTTGCATGTGCGGCTTCTCCACATCTCCCTTTCTGTTGTGGCGCGTCTCCCCCCCCCCGCAAGGGGTGAGCAAGACGATACAGAGTTCTCCTGCACGCCAAAACACCACCTTTTGGTTTGGCTCCCTATGTTCTCTCGTCTACCAGGTGGACCAGACGCATCAGCCCATCTTCACGTCTTCCTCCTTCCAAGGCTGCACTTACGTTGGTGCCGCTTCTTCTTGCTGTCTTCAATCACCATCTCAGAGCCTCGAGCCGCCCCCGCCCCTCCGCCCTTCTCCCCCACACGATGGGCTCAGTCTCCGCCTCAATGGAATGCCGAGGCCCTTTTCCTACATGAGAGGGATGGAGGGGGCCGCGCCTATCCGGACTCGTCCTCTCCCCTCTCCAGTTTCGACTCCTTCTTTAGTTTGCTTTTGGCGGCTGCGAAAACACAAAATAAGTGAAACAAAAAGAACGTCAGCGCACCACTGACGCGGCGTGGCCCTTCGCACCCAACCCCGTGCAAGACGCTGCCTCGACTTCGCCGCACCTTGGTCTATCTTCGCCCGCTCACTACGGGACATCCCGCAATGTAAGGCGGTGGCGTGCATCGCGCGCCGTCCACGACTGCTCCTTCTGTGTTCCCGGAAAGAAAAAGGAGTGAAGCACTGGCAGAGTACGGGAATGGGCGAGGCGGGATCAACTCCAGCACTGTCGAAGCGAGAGAGAGAGAGCGTGTGCGCGTGAGAATGCACAGACATGCAATACAACTTGCCACACGCATCGGATTTGTCGTGACGCCACGCCAAGGACCAAGTCATGAGATACAGAGGGAGCGACGAAAATTCGCACAAGAAGAAATGAAGCCGGGCAGGCAGCGTGTGTGCATCCATTTTCGCTTCGTGTACGCGACATCGACACGAGAGAGTAGGTGGCACTCTTTTTTTCGTGTTGTCGGCCGCTCATCATGGATGTCAAACGGCAGGACAATAAAGTTCTCGAAGAGGACAGCAACGTCGCGGCACACGCGGGAAGGCAGAGAGCCTGTCAACGCACACGAAAAAAAAAGCGAGGATGCGCAATCAAACACACACACACACACATACGAAAACAGCAAAAAAGAGAGAAGGGACAGAGAGGGAGAAGAAATAAAGAGACGAGATACATGCAAAACACAACTAAAACACATCAAAAAGAAGGGGGCAGAGCAGGGGGAGAACACAAACGCGGGAGCATGGCCAACAGAGGAGATCCCAACACGCGAAAACGCACACACACACAGAACAGCTTTCTAGTGGCCGCTACCCGGTAGCCCATGATGCGATTCAATCACGCAGAGACAGCGGCCGACACCCAACGCGCGCAAGCTCACCACGCACACGAGAGCTCCCTGAGAAAGGCCCTGCAGACAGGGCAGCACACGCATACAGGCGAAACATAATAGAAAACATTGCATAGCGAAAACAACACGAGATGTAAACAAAACGAAAATATATGTATATACAAGCTAAGCTACAGGCACACCAGCGTGCGCGCATGCGCCCATCTGAGTTGGAACCGGACCTCCCCACGCCTTCCCTTCCACTCCTCGACACCTCCCAGCGCAGACAGACACAACGTGGCACAATACTTGCATTCACGCCCAGACGGCCTCGCTCACGAAAAGAGGAGGGGTGACGCCATGCAATCGAATTGTCAAGCGCCTGGCCGATTCACGTGCATCCTTCCACACGCGTCCGCGCACAGGATACGGTCCATTCGTCAGCTCCCAACTGAGGCAACAAGCGAGCATGGGAAAGAGGAGGAGCGCAAGGCAGAGGGAAAAAGCACGCAGCCCCGCACTGTGCGCATCCACAAGATAACATCGACGAGAGGCAGGTCGGGGTGAAAGTCGGCAGGGAGGAAGAAGAGGGGCCGCATATCTGAAAAGATCAGCGTCCTTTCCAGTTGACTGCTGGCAACCCAACGGCGTTCCTCGCTTTCTACAACATGCCCTTCAGCGCCACGATATCATCCCGAAGCACGCGTTCTCTTCCGCATTGACCTGTTGTGTATCTGCATACGGTTCTGGGTGTGTCGTGCTTTCTATTCCAGCGGCCTCAGTAGAGAAGGTTCGGGGGGGGGGGGAAGGGCATAAACAGCTCGTGCGTTGGAAGCCTGCGCGCTCTCCGTCGCACATTGATGGACGGCACACACAGACACACGCACAGCGGCACGCTGCCACACCAAGTGGAGGCGCACATTGGGTAGCGCATCACCTGCGTTTTCTTTTTTTCATTCCTTCTCAATATGAGAAGCGGCCGTGATGGACAGAAAAGATGAACAGAACGCAACAAAAAGGAAAAACAATGAAGCGGCAACAACGAGAAAAAGGCGAAGCGAGGGACACCACAAGACGCAGACCCGCGCGTACGCGGATGCAGACGGTGAAGTCAGGGGTTCGTGGGAGGCCACGAAAGGGCGGAATAGAGGAGATGCACACGGGAAAAAAAACACTTCGTAGCGAATCGGCTGCACACGTCTCTCTTTCTCTTCTCTCCCCTGTGTCTTGTATGCTTCTCACCCTCTCCACCACTCACTCGACGACAACACGCTGCTACGTTGTGCATGAGGAGCATGACATCAACGCGAGTCACTATTAACCACCACTAGCGCGGCTCAAGGAGGCGGATGCGCTACAGTACGTCCCCGTTACGCCCATCCTCGACGGAAGTGCCAAGAATGCATTTGCGTCAAGATGGCGAGAGAGAAGACAGAAGAATGGCCATGCGACAGGGGGAAGGGGGCAGGAAGAAGAGGGACGAGAAACGTAAAGGACCAGCGATGTATAAGAAAAGTGAAAAGAAGGAACGGAACGGAGGACAGGCACGTCATCACCAACAGCCAAAAGAAAGACGTGGAGGATGTAGAGATGAAAAGAGGGAGAGACACGCTGGGGCAAAGAGGAAGGAAGGGAGAGGGGTGGGGAGAGGAGGAGACATGCACACACACGCAGTCACACAGTATACATATATAGATAGATAGCACAACGGAAAAAACATAATGCACAATAGAAGGACGAAAAAAAAGTCGACAGGAAACAGGTGGGGGTGGGAAGAGGGGGCAGAAAACCGTGGAGAGGGTTGCGACCACACACCGACACATACACACCAGCCCGAAAGAAGAGTGAGAATGCTCATCCCCTCCACAGACTGACGTCAACCAGAGGCGCAACCTGCGCCACCCTCTGGCAGATGAGGTGCGGCACATACGTAAAAAAAAATTAACGAAGGCAGCGGCATCAGTTGTGGTGAACATTTCAGCATCGAGTGGTAAAGAAGTGAGCTGGAAGGAGCTCGCAGCGTCGCGCCTGAGCCGCCCGCAGTAAGAACGAAAAAAAATTGAAACTGCGGATCTGTTCTCCCTCCCCCTCCCCCACAGACACAGACGGCATCGCAAGAGAAAAACAAAGACGGATCTACAATAATATGCACACAAGGGAAAAGATGAGACACGTACACAACAACAGAAAAAAACGTAACGGAAAGCAACAAAAACAAGAGGACTTGCCATGGAAAACGAAAGAACCATCAAGCGCCTCCTGACTCCCTAGACGGTGCCGATGAGAGAGGGAGTCAGAGAGAGGCGGCGCAGCATTGAACACAGAAGAAATGGGGCAGTGCCGACGCCACTTGCCAACGATCTACACAGACACTCAGCAACACAAAAAGAGATCAGAACGCCACAGCGCGCCACATTCAGCGAAGATCGACGGATCGCTGCTGCCCTTCACATTCTTCGTGTCATGGCATAAGATTGGTGTTCGGCGTACTGCCTCCCCAAGACAGTACACCTACCATGACTTTTCTCGGTGTGGCCAGTGTCGTGGCATGTGAAAGGGCTGTGTGGAGAGCTGCGTACAGGTGAGCGAATACGCGCACGCGTCTCTTCTGTTATTCTGAAGCAACTCAACAACAGCGAAACAACATCCACGTATTCTTATGATGCTGCCTTCTATCTACCTTCCCCACAGCGCCCCCTCGCCCACTCTGCACCTCTCAAGTCCACTGTTTTTCCCCAGAAGAGGTACTCGAAGATGCAGAAAGACAGAAAAGGAGTGAGGGGGTCATGAGCTGCCAGGATTTGGATGAGCACGTGCATGTGTGTGTGTGTGTGTGTGTGCATGTGAATGCGCACACGCTTCACATGGAAGTAAAAAGAAAAATCATCAGCAAAACTGAAACGTGACTAAGAAAGTGCACATGGAAAGACTCCGAGACATAAGAAGAGGTAGGACTACGGCGAGCAGCGTGACGTACGACGCACTGTCCACCCCCACCCACCCACCCACCCCACACACACACGTGAAAAGAAAAACACAAAAGCACCGACAACACGGCTGCGGCCTTTTTTTTTTGCTGCTGTCAGTCTGCCGCTCTCACACCGCACGTATTCAGGCACCGTTTTGTCTTCTCTCTTTTCCTCCGCGTCGTCGCGGCCGGCGTCATTCGAACGTTCACGTGTGCGAGTGCGGCGAGTGCGAGAGAGACCCAGGAGAGAGGACGTGGCGGGGCCCATTCGTCGAGTGCACTGACGTTCTCCGCTGCCAAAAAAAAAAAAACAAGAAAGATACATATATGCAGAGACTGACCGAAGAGCGATAAAGACAAAGACAAGAAGAGACGGAGACATGCCAGATATCCCACATGGCGGGGAGCGGTGCACACGCGTACACACACACACACACACGCATGCGCAAGGCTACGCGCCTTGAAACCAAAATAAGGGGTGTAGGTGGGAGAAGGAGAGGGGGAGGGAGATATGGTGTGATCAAAAGACACATAAAAGAAGAGGAAGGAAATCGGCAAGCACCCTTGATGCCATCCACTCAAGACACACAAAAAAGCTGTCAACGTTTGTTGAGAAGAACCAGAACGTGTGAAGGGAGAGCCTGCGGTGAGGTCATCTCCGCGTGGCTCCCTTGTCCATCGATGTCCTCTGTGAAGACGACACCGCGGGTTCGAGAGTTAAATGGAAAGTAACGTGTGCTGCGGATCGCCTCTGTCTTTTTCGTTTTATGCTTTTCGTTCCGCGAACTCCGATCGAGTGGGTCTCCTGCTCTTGTCCTCGCCACCGATTACGCGAGCACGAAATCCACGCAAGAGACTCTGTCCGGAAAAAAAAGAAGGGTAGGGGAGAGGGACAGCGCAGACACGAGGCAGCAAATCGGCAGCGGCGTCCTCCATTTTTCTTTTGTGTTTTCCGTATGTATGTCTCCACCGAGCCAATGGACGAGGGGGCCACCTGCATCACCACAAGCACAGCGCCATTAACAGCCGTAACAGCGGCAGAGCAGGGAGACGGTCGGGAATGCGAAGGAAAGCGAACCCGAAAGCATACGTGCAAGCGACAGCGTGGAACACACAGAGAGGCCACATTTCGGTTTCTTCGGTTGGTTCTTTTTCCTCGGAGTGTTGTGGTGATTGGGAGGGGGGAGGGGGAGAGGAGGAGGAGGAAGGGGAGGGAGGCGCAGATGGAAACAGAAGACGTCATCAAAGGGCGCCCTCCCCGTCGATGGAGAAAGTGGCGGCACTTGTGCGCACAGAAACGCGCTCGCTCACATACGCCCTTCTGTCTCTCGATGCTGCGCACAAGCTCAGCACACACAAACACACGAAAAAAGTTCGAGAGGGAGGAAGAGAGAAACATGCACACATACGCACACGCGAGAAAAGAACGACAAGGGGCAGGAAAAGGAGGGGTCGCACACAAAACAAAACAAAAAAAGAGAGGCTCTGCGGCTTGCGAATGCGCCCTTTTACCGTTTTGTCTTCGTTGCTTGCTCTGTGTCCTTTACTTCGTCTCTCGCTGCCCGACTGTTGGCGCTGGTAGGGATGCCATGGACGCCCATGAAAAGATCAGGGGAGGCATGGGCAGCACCGATCGCGTTATCTTCTAGTTACACCGTGTTTCAGCTGACAAAAAGACAAAACAAAACAGGCAAGCGCTGATGGTGGGACGTGCAAGAGAGAAGAAGAGAGGAACCGAGTGGCGCGTCCTTGAACGTGTCGTCGCGTTGTTCTACTCCGTCACGCTGTATACACCGCCGCCTTTGTTCATCGTTAAGTCAGTCTTCTTTTCGCACTGTGTCGCTACGCAGGTGTTTTGAGTGCTTTTCGCTTCTTTCGGCGGACTCCGCTCTTGCGCACGACGGCAGAGCGCCATCTTCGCCCTTGTGCTTGCGGGTGGCTGGCAGTGTTCGACACCCGGGAAAGCCAGGAGAAAACGACGGAGACGATAAACTTCGAGTGTGTGCACACCATAAATGAAATGCTGGATCACAAAAAGAATGAACGAATGATAATGCGGTTCTCACACGCCCTCTCTAGACGCCACAAGCGCACGATCCAAAAGGAAGAAAAAAGTACGCGGATCTGCGCGCGTAGGTGCGCACAGAGAGAAGTAGGCACCGAGAATGAGGTATAAAGGGGGGCGGCGGAGCTGAACCGCAGAGCACACGGCTAACCGATAACCCAAACTCACATCAGCACAGACGTTCGCAGAGAGGCGACTCCGAAAAGAAGAAGCAAAACGGGCGTAAAGAGTAAATACCAGAATAGTGCGAAAAGGACGAGGAAGAGACGAGGAGACCAGCAATGACCAGAAACGGTCAGCGCGCACACACATGCAACGAGCAAGCACCATAATGAGACGAAAAAAAAGCTATATATATGCTGTAGCATTGGCAATCGTCGTACTCAGCGCTGTGTACTTCCGCACGTACGTGTGCGGGTATGTGTGCGACGCGTATCACGGTTCACCTCCTGATCTTTCCCTTTTCCTCTGATTGACCAGACCTGCGAAAAAAAACAAAAGGCATATATATATATATAACGCGCGTCAACGCCGAGTGAGCAAGTGGTTCGGACACGATCTCCCTCCTCTGGCTAAGCACTTGTCATCCATCACAGAGCGGCCCCCCGAGCCCCGTTTTTTTTTGGGGCTCTCTTTTCCGTTCGTTACGCTCCATGTGTAGCGAGAGGAACATACAATAAGAGGAAGCGGACAAAAGCCAAAAATTAGTAACAATAATGCACAACGAAAACAAAGAACAGAGATATGGCCCATATACACACATCTCTACATCTATATATGTATATGCATACGGCATGTGCTACACGCCCATCGGTGCGTGAAACCAACACCGAGCAGGGAAAGCAAAACAAACAAACGCCCATATGCGTGTAAGGAAGGCGCAGGCACCGTGACCGCTATGAACCTTTTCACCTTCGACGCGAAGAGAGAGAACACCTGGAGGAGAGGAAGTACTCCTTTTTTTTTTTCGGCGCTGGGGGGGGGCAAAGACACACACACATACGCATCTATACAAATAGACGTAAGTATACATACACGTAAAGAGACGTACGGTGCCTTCTGTCAGACAACAGGCAGAGCATCCCAACGGTTGCTCCAAATACCGTGCTCGTGGGCATACACACCGATAAAGCGCACGCCGGCAGCAATGCAGTAAAGAGCGTAACGGCGGCATCACCACGTAAGAAGAGGAGCTCAACCGCAGAAGGGACTCGCCAGCGGCAAGGAGTCCTGGCGATCAGAGTCACTGGAAACGATAGAGGAAGAGAGATAACTACTCCCTCACCCTGATATCCGCCTTCGCAGAGCCTCCTGATGCACCCCCCTGCCTATCCTCACCTCAGCTGCAGTGCTGTTGTTTTAACGGCGGCCGCGGCTGGAGCGGTGCCCGGCTTCTTCGCGGCTGCCACGACGGCTGCTGACAGACCGTTGGTTGATCGGCGGCAGAGAGTCAGTGCGGCGCACGTTGCTTCCAGTGCGGCTGGCACCACGCGACGCGCCTGGGGCCGTCGCCGTGCGCGACAGCGTGGGAAAGCGCGACTGCGCCTGTGCGTTCAGCGGCTTCGCGTCCGGCGCGACCGGCACAAAGTCGGCGCTCACGTCCGTTGGCGTGTAGATCTCCAGGTTCGCCGTGCATGGGCCCCCGGTGGCAGACGCCGTGCAGTTCACGAGCAACGCGTAGCGGCCGCCTTGCGGGGCCTTGAAGATGAGCGCGTGCTCGCGCGCGTTGCTCGAATCGCCTGTTGTGCCGATCTTGATACCGTACTCGTTGAAGACCGTCATGGTCACCTCGTCCTCGGCCACGGCATCGCCCTTGCGGATGCTGTTTGGGTCCGATATTTTCGTCTGGTGCAGTAGGATGTGCACGTCGCTCGCATCGTTCACCATAAAATCCAGCCGCTCGCCCTCTTCGTCGCCGGGATGCAGGCTGAGGCTGGTGCGGAGCGGCTTCAAAGTGAGGCCAGCGTGTCGCAGTGGCGTCAGTGTGACCTTGGCCATGTCCGGGTAGATGGAGACGAAGAACTCGCCCATCGTGCCGCGGTCTTTAGTGTACGGGATAAGGTAGCACGTCGAACTGGGCGGCAGCTCCATCTCGGCGCACACTTCGCGCGAGTCCAGCATCATGCCCTTCTGCAGGAACTTGTGCGTGCCATTCGTTATAAACGGCGTTGGCGGCAGCTTTGCATTCGATGGCTGCATGAGAGTGAGCCCGGTGTAGGGGTACTGCTTACAGTTCGTCTCGTCCACGTAGAGCGGGTTCGTGTGGCGCACCTCGGCGAGGATCGTGGCTGGTCGCGACGTCTTGTTCTCTACGAGGTAGATGGGGTTACTGCGGAAGGTCGTGTACTTGGACGTGCCACCAGCCGTATAATTGTTCCACTCACCAGGAGAGCTGAGGCGATCCCCACAGTTGATATGGCAGCGCTGCATGCAGCTGAAGTTGTTGAGAAAGGTGGACAAAGGCATGTAGATCATGTCGCTCTCGTCGGGCGAGAAGCTGCACGCTCGCTTCACATCCGCCGTCCAGTTGCTGTCGCCCTTGCGCAGCGGGCCGTTGTAATGCGGGGCATCCGTGTAGCAGTTGTGCACCTTGATCACGATATCCAACGGATCGCTTGTGCATGGCTTCACCTCCACCACGTCCATCAGCGCGTAGCTGCACTGCGGATGCAGGCCATCTGGCACGTTGCCGTTCGCCACGCACACAAACACGTCACCGCGGTCGAGGTCCTCCATGACACGGCGCCAGAAGGCCGGCGTCGTGTAGTCGCCCATGTTCGTCGCCGCAGCGTGCTTCGGGTCCTCGAGAGAAATGTGCAGCACCGGGCGGCCCGTCAAATCGCGCAGCGTATCGTGGGCATTGCAGTTGTTAAAGTTCTCGTAGCCGCCGACGAACTTGGCGTACGCCTTCTCCAGCAGCAGCGGGTACCACATGCGTGACGGCACTTGTGTGAACTTCGGCTCTCGCTTGTCGTCGCACGGCACGCGGTCGTCCACTTCCACTGTGACCGGCGAGCTGTCCGGGTTGAATAGCGTCACGCGGTAGGGCTGGTTCTGCGGGTGCGCCTTGTCTTGGAAGAGGCGAGAGATGAGCACCGTGTGACGCGCCAAGGCCGCGATGAACGGGGCGAGGAAGCCCATGTCCTGCGGGGCGGACGAGATGTCCGACGGCAGTGTGGTGTCCGGCGTCACCGGATCGTACACACCCTCCGGGTACAGCTCGCGAATGCGCGGCCACTGCTCGGCTATATCCTCGTTTGCCTCATGGAACACCGGGTCCTGGTAGCCCTTCTTGTCCCTGGCCAGCTCGCGCGCACGGTTATTGAGCTGCTCTTCGAGATCCTTGATGGTCCTGGAGTTCTTTGCAGGGTCCTTGTTTAGCTTGCGCCGGTCCACCTCCATGCCGTGGAAGTCCGGATCCGTGTCGAGCGGCAGCTCCTCCAACGGCACACCCTCCGGCTCGGGGTCGAGGTAGGCGCGGTCCTTCTTGAGGTACTCGCCGGCGATGCGGTCGGCGTGGTCGTTCAGAATGCTCTCCAGCTCGCGCACCCTGTCAGCGTTCTTTGGGTTTCTCTTGGCCTCGCGACGCGCCAGCTCCGTCTTTCGGAACTCCGGATCATCTTCGAGGGCGAGGTCGACTAGCGGCACACCGCGCGGTTCCGGGTTGAGGAAGTTCCGGTCGTCCGCCAACTGGCGCTTTGCCAGTACGTGGGCGCGGCTGTTCATGTCTTCCTCCATGTCCCGAATCGCGTTTGCGTTCTTGCGCGGGTCCTTGCGCAGCTGCCGCAGCTGCCTCTCCATGTCCTTGAACGCCTTGTCCCTGTCCAGCTGCATGTCCTTCAGGAGAATGCCCTCCGGCCTGGGGTCGAGGAAGGCGCGCTCCTTGTCCAGCTTCTGCTGTGCCAGCTGCTCGGCGCGGTCGTTCAGCTGATCCTCCAGATCCTTGATCGCCTTTGCGTTGCCACGCGGATCCCTCTTCAGCGCCCGCCGCTTCTCCTCCGCATCGCGGAAGGTCACGTCCTCGTTAAGCGGCAGCTCCTCCACCGGCACACCGAGCGGCTCTTTCTCGAGGTAGTCGCGGTCCTTCGCGAGATAGTCCTTGGCCAGGTGATGTGCGCGGTCGTTCATGCGTTCCTCGAGGTCCTCGATGGCGTCCCTGTTCTTTGCTGGTTGCTTCTTCAGCGCGCGCAGGTCCCTCTCCATTTCGTGAAACTCCCTGTCATCTGACAGCGGCAGGCGCTCCAATTGCACCCCCTCCGGTTCCTGGTCCAGGAAAGCACGCTCCTTCGCCAGAAAGTCGCGCGCGATGTCATCGATGCGCGCGGCGATCTCCCGCTCGAGGTTGCGCAGCACATCGGCATTCCGCTTCGGGTTTTTCTTGATGTCGCGGCGCTTGCGTTCCAGTGGATTGAGGATCGGGTCGTAGTTGAGTGGCAGCTCTTCCAGCGGCACGCCGAGAGGCTCCTGCTCCTGATTAGCAAGCTCCTTGCGCCGTAGGTCCTTCGCGAGGTCGTCTGCGCGGTTGTTGAGGTCGTCCTGCAGCTCTGCAATCTTGCCCGCATTGCTGCGGGGGTCCTTCATAGCCTTCAACAGCTCGTTCTCCATTTCGCGGAAGATCGGGTCGCGGTTGAGGGGGATGTCGGCAATGGGTACATTCTGCGGCTCCGGGTTCAGGTAGCCGCGGTGCTTGCTGAGGAACTCCCTTGCGATGTCGTGGACACGGTCGTTCATCCTCTCCTCCAGGTCCTTCATTTCGGGGTCGCGGCCCCTCCTGGTGTTCTTCAGCGCCTGACGCTGCTTCGCCAGTACGTTGAACTCCGGGTCGTCGCTGAGCGGGAGGTCCGCCAGTGGCACGCCCTCCGGCTCAGGGTCGAGGAAGGCACGGTCCTTCGCCAGTTCGACTTTGGCCAGCTCATGGGCTCGGTCGTTCATGCGCTTTTCCAACGCCGCCACCTTCTTCGGGTCCGCCTTCGGGTCCGTCTTGGCCTTGTAGCGCGCAATCTCCGCGTCCTTGAACTCCGGATCCGTGTCGAGCGGCAGCCGCTCCAGCGGCACGCCCTCCGGCTCCTGATCCATGAAGTCGCGCTGCTTCGCGAACTCCTCCTTCGCCAGCTGGTGCGCGCGGTCGCTCATCTGGTTCTCCAAGTCGCGAATGACGTCCTTGTTGCGTTTTGCCGCACGCGGGTCCTTGGAGCGGCGCCGGCGCTCGGCTTCGAGGGCGGCGAACTCCTTGTCCGCATCGAGTGGGACGTTGGCGATGGCCATGCCTTCCGGCTCAGGATCCAGGAAGGCACGCTCGCTGTCGATCACGTCATCGGCGATCTCGCTGGCGATCCTGTCCATCTCATCCTCGATGAGCCGTATGTCCGTCGTCGGCAGACGGCGGCGCTTTGCGTCGCGCCGCCGGTTCGCCGCGTCGCGGAACTTCAGGTACGTGTGGAGGTTCAGGTCCTCCTTCGGGATGCCACGGTACGCCGCCCGCGGCAGGCATGCGAGGTCCTCGGCCACCACGCCCTTCGCCAGCTCGTGGGCCCGGTCGTTCATGCTCTCTTGTGTGTCGGCGATGGCGTCGGCGTTGCGTCGGGGGTCCTTCTTGAGCTTGCGTAAGTAGTCCTCCAGTCGCAGAAAATTCGGGTCGTCATCTAGTGGCACGTCGGCGATTGGAATACCCTCCGGCTCCGGGTCCAGGAAGGCGCGGTCTTTCTGACGCTGCTCCTTGGCGAGTTCAGCGGCCCGGTCGTTCAGCACCTTCTCCAGGTCGGCGATCTTGGCTGCGTTACCCTTCGCGTTCTGGGCCTTGAGGACGGCGCGCTGCAGCTCCGCGTGGCTGTACTGCGGGTCGGAGTCCAGCGGCAGATAACCGACCGGCACGCCCTCCGGGTTGGGGTCGAGGTACTTGTCGCGGGCGCCCTTCAGCAAGTTCTCTCCCAGCTCGTCGGCACGGTCCTGCATCATGCCCTTGAGGTTGTCGATGGCGCTAGCGCTGCGTTTCGGGTCCTTGTTGAGGCGCCGCAGCTGCTGCTCCATCTTTACGAACGCCGCATCCTCGTCCAACGGCAGTAGCGCCTTCGGCACGCGGTGCGAGGTGGGGTTGAGAAAGCCGCGAGCCGCCTCCTTTTGAGCCTTGGCCAGCTCGTGCGCGCGGTCGTTCAGCTTGCCTTCCAGGTCCTTGATCTTATCCGCGTTGCGCTTCGGGTCCTCCTTCAGCTTCGCGCGCTGCGCCTCCAACTCGCGGAACATCGCATCGGCGTCGATCGGCACATCGGCGATCGGCACATTCTCCGGCTCGGGATCGAGGTAGCGGCGGTCACCCTTGAGCAGGTTGAGCGCCAGCTCGTGCACGCGCTTGTTCATACAATCCTGCAGGTCAGTAATCTTGTCCGCGTTGCGCTTCAGGTCCTGTTTCGCCTGACGTAGCTGCTTCTCCAGGCTCGTGAAGAGCTTGTCACTGTCAAGCGGCAGCTGAGCCAACGTGATGCCCTCCGGTTCAGGATCCAGGAAGGCGCGGTCGCGGTCGATCTGAGCCTTGGCCAACTCATCTGCGCGGTTGTCCAGCTTCGCCTGGAGGTCCTTGATCTTGGGGTGGTTCGGTTGCTCGTTCTTCAGCCGACGCAGCTCGGGCAAGTGGGACGCGAACTCTGCATCATCGTGCGGATTCAGCGACTCCAGCGGAATGCCGCGCGGCTTGCCGTCCAGGTTGCGGAGATCCTCCTTCTTCTGCACCTCAGCGAGATTTTCGGCGCGGTCGTTCAGCTTGTCCTCCAGGTCCTTGATCTTGTTGGCATTCTTCGTCAGGTCTTGCGCCTTCAGCTTGGCCCGCTCCACCTCCATCTGGTGGAATTGCGGGTCTTTGTCGAGTGGCAGATCCGCCAGAGGCACGCCCCTTGGCTCAGGGGCGAGGTAGCCGCGGTCGCCATTTAAAGCGTCCTTTGCCAGGTCGTGAGCGCGGTCGTTCAGCTTGTCCTCCAAGTCTTTGATGGCCACCGCGTTCTTCTTCGCGTTCTTCGCCTTCAGCACCGCACGCTGCACCTCCATCTCGTGGAACTCCGGGTCCTCGTTGAGCGGTAGCACACGCAGCGGCACGCCCTCCGGATTGGGGTCCAGGTAGTCGCGGTCGCCCTCCAGCATCTGCTTGGCCATCTCGTCTAGCCGTTCGTTGAGCATGTCGCGCGTCGGGTCGCCGTTGGTGCCGCCGATGTCGAGCGCCTTCCTCAGTGTGTTGTTCGGGTCACGGCGCTGGAACGCGAGCGACGCGAACGTCTCGTCTTCATGCGGATTCAGCAGGTCCACCGGTATGCCACGCGGTGCCTCGTCCAAGTCCTGCAGGTCGCGCGCTCGCTGCTCCTTTGCCAGCTCGTGCGCCCGGTCGTTGAGGCGGCCCTCGAGCTCAGCAGCCTTCGCCTGGTTCTTCTTGGGTTCCTGCAGCATCAGCTTCGCGCGCTCGACCTCCAGCCGGTGATAGAGCGGGTCGGAGTCGAGCGGCAGCGACTCGATCGCAATGCCCTCCGGCTTCGGATCGAGGTACATCGGGCGGTCGCCCGCAAGCGCCTCCTCCGCCAGCTCGTGCGCGCGGTCATTCATGTCCTGCTCCAGGTCCGACACCTTCTTGGGGTCTGCCGACGGGTCTGCCTTGAGCAAGCGCAGCGCGTTCACCATCCGCGCAAACTCGGGATCGTCGTGCGGCTTCAGCATCCGCACCGGGATGTCCTCCGGCGTCGGATCAACCGCGCGCAAGTCCTCGGTGATCTGGTCCTCTGCGAGCTGGTTCGCGCGGTCGTTCAGCTGATCTTCCAGGTCGTGAATTGCGGCGGCATTCCTGACCGCATCCTTCGTCTTCAGCGCCGCACGCTTCGCCTCCAGATCGCTGAACTGGCGGTCCGTGTCAAGCGGCAGCACGTCAAGCGGAATGCCGAGCGGCTCAGCGTTGAGGTAGCCCCGGTCGCCCTTGCGATGCTCTCGCGCCAGCTCGCAGGCACGCTCGTTCAGCGCTGCCTCCAGGTCCTTAATGGCATCCTTATTGGCCTTCGGGTTCTTGCTGATCAAGTCCAGTCGCTCCGCCTCCAGCTGATGGAACTCCGGGTCCGCGCACAGCGGGAGCGCCGCCACCGGGATGCCCTCTGGAGTAGGGTACAGGTACCGCGCGCGATCCTGCTCAAGGTACTGCGCGGCGAGCTCCTCGAGAATCTCATCCAATTTCGCCTGCGTGTCGTTCAGACGCGACTGGGCGCGCGGAAAGCCCTCCTTCTTCTGCGCCCGAAGCTCCGGCAGCTTCGCGGCGAAGCGCGGGTCGTCATGAGGGTTCAGCAGCGACACGGGTACCCCGAGCGGGGCGCTGTTCAGGCCACGCAAGTCCTCCCGCTTCTGCGCCTCAGCCAGCTTGTGTGCGCAATCGTTGAGCCGCCCCTCGAGGTCGGCGATCGCCTGCCTGTTTTTCACCTGGTCCTGCGCGACCAGCACTGCACGCTGCACCTCCATCTCGTGGAACTCGGGGTCCTCGTCGAGCAGCACCATCTCCACCGGCACGCCTTCCGGCTCAGGGTCGAGGTAGCCACGGTCATTGCCGAGCATCTCCGCCGCCATCTGGTTCGCCAAGTCGTTCATCTGCTCTTGAATGGCGGCGAGCTTGTCGGCATTGCGGCGTGAATCCTTGCGGAGCTCGCGAGCGCGCGTTGCGAGGTTGTGGAAGTCCGGGTTGTTGTGTGGCCTCACCGCTTCAATAGGAATGCCATGCGGCTTCGGGTCAACGTTCTTCAGGTCGTCCTTGAGCACCTGCTGCGCCAGATCGTGCGCCCGCTCGTTCAGGCGATCCTCGAGATCCTCGATTTGCTTCGCATTCTTGGCCAGGTCCTTGAGCAACAGCTTGGCGCGCTCAACCTCGAGACCGCTGTAGATGCCGTCCGTATCCAGTGGCAGGTCCGACAGCGGCACACCCGCCGGGTCCG
This sequence comes from Leishmania infantum JPCM5, assembly GCF_000002875.2. Lineage (NCBI taxonomy): Eukaryota > Euglenozoa > Kinetoplastea > Trypanosomatida > Trypanosomatidae > Leishmania > Leishmania infantum. Next base: position 181,908 of record NC_009411.2, on the reverse strand, counting down.
AGTCCAAGTATGCCGAACGATCCCCACTCAGCGCATTCTTGGCTAGCTCGTGGATCCGCTCATTTAGCTCGTTTAGCAGACCCTGCGCCCTCTGGGTGTCGCGCAAGCTCTTCTTGGCGCGACGCAGCTCCGGCAGAATCCTTGCCACCTGCGGGTCCTCAAGCGGCTGCAGCAGCTCCAGCGGAATGCCCAGCGGGCTCGTGTCGACGCCGTCAAAGTCGCTTTCCTTGAGGTGCTTAGCCAATTCGTGCACACGGCTTCTCATCTGGTCTTCAAGGCTCTTGACCTTGTCGGCGTTCCTGCGCGGGTCCTTTGCCTTGAGGTTGGCGCACTCCTGCCGCAGCTGCTGGAAGATAGGGTCCAACTCCACCTCTACCTCCTCCAGCGGGATCCCCTCCGGCTCCTTGTCCAGGAACCAAAGGTCGCCCTCGACCTTCTCCTTTGCCAGCACCTCTAGGCGCGCGTCCATATCAGTGAGCACCTTCTCCGCCTCAGGGGAAGCACCCGCGCTGGCCTTCTCCAGCTTCCGGAGCTGGTCGACAAGGGCCGCAAACTCAGGGTCGTCGTATGGCCTCATCGCCGCCGTCTCGATGCCGTTATACTGGGGTGCGAAATGCGCTAGTTCTTCCGCCTTCTTCGCGACCGCTAGCTCCACCGCGCGGTCGTTGAGCCTGTCCTCGAGGTCGGCAATGCGGCGCTGGTTGCGCCGCGGGTCCTGTGCCTTGAGCTTCGCCCGCTCCACCTCCATCTCGGCGATCTCCGGGTCCTTGTCGAGCGACAGGTACTCCAGCGCAACATTCTCCGGATTCGGCTCGAGGTAGCCGCGGTCGCCCTCCAGCAACTGACGCGCCAGCTCGTTGGCGCGGTTGTTCATCTCGTTCTCCACACGCCGAATCGCCTCGGCGTTCTTCTTCGGGTCCTTTTTCAGCGCGCGCAGCTGCGGGATCATGCCGGCAATCTTCGGGTCCTCGGCCGGCTTCAACAGCGCCAGAGGGATTCCCTCAGGTTCAGGGTCGCAGCCGGCGAGGTCTTCCTCCAGCTGCCTCCTCGCCAGCTCGTGCGCGTGATCGTTGAGCCGCTGCTCGAGATCCTTGATAGCGCGCGCGTTGCGCTTCGGGTCCCTCAGCTTCAGCCGGGCGCGCCCCACTTCCATGTCGTGGAACTCCGGATCGCTGCTAAGCGGCAGGTCGGCAAGCGCCACCCCCTCCGGCTCAGGATCGAGGTAATCGCGGTCCATCGCCTCGTCCGCCATAGCGCGCACGCGGGCGTTCATCTTGTCCAGCATCGCCAGCTTCGCCTTCGGGTCGGCAATGGGGCTCTTTTTCAGCACGCGGATCTGCTTTACCGCCTCCGCGAACTGGGAGTCCGCGTGCGGGTTCAGCAACTCCACCGGCAGCCCGCGCGGGGCCGGGTCGACACCGCGAAGGTCCTCGGCAAGCTGCTCACGAGCCAGCTCGTGCGCACGATTGTTCATTTGGCCCTCTATATCCTTTATCTTTGCGGCGTTGCGGCGCTGGTCCTGCGCCTTCAGCTTGGCTCGCTCCACCTCCAGTCTGCGGAACTCCGGATCTGTGTCGAGCGGCAGCTCTGCGAGCGAGACGTCCTGCGGCGCAGGGTCCAGGAACGAGTGGTCGCTCTCAAGCATCAACTTGGCCAGCTCATGAGCGCGGTCGTTCATTTTCTCTTCCAGCTTCGTCAGCAGCTCCGAATTCTTCGCCGAGTCCTTCACCGAGTCCTTCGCCAGCTGCCGGTGCTGGTTCACCATCTTCGCGAACGCCGGGTCGTCGTGTGGGTTCACTAGAGTGATGGGCAGTCCCTCCGGCACCTGGTCGAGGTTCTCCAGGTCCTTCGTGCGCTGCTGTTCCGCCAACTCGTACGAGCGCTCCCGCAGACGATCCTCCGAGTCCCTGATCTTGGCTGCATTGCGGCGCGGATCCTGCGCCTTGAGAACAGCGCGCTGCGCCTCTATGTCGTGGAACTGCGGATCCGTGTCCAGCGAGAGCAGATCGAGCGGAACGCCCTTCGGCTCTTCCTCCAGATAGGTGAGTCGGTCGCCGCGCAGCTTCTCGCTAGCCAGCTCGTGAGCGCGGTCGTTCATGGCGTCCACCACCTGCTGCAGGTCTTCCGGCCGCGTCCTCGGGTCCGCCTTCATGTCGCGCAGCTGCGGCAGAAACGAGGCAAACTTCGCGTCGGAGTGCGGGTCAATCACATAGAGCGGGATACCCTCTGGCTTGGGGTCCAGCCCGCGGAGATCCTCCTGCTTCTGCGCCTCAGCGAGCTGGTTGGCCCTTTCGTTCAGCTGATCCTCGAGCGCTTGGATCTTCTTGGCGTTCTTCACAGAGTCGCGGGCCTTGAGTTTCGCGCGCTCAACCTCGATCCGGTTGAACTGCGGGTCGGTGTCCAACGGCAGGTACTTGAGTGGCACGGCAGCCGCCTGCGGCTTCAGGTAGGAGCGGTCCTGTTTCAGCATCGCTTCCGCCAGCTCGGCGCCGCGGTCGTTCATGCGATCCACCGTCTCCCTGATGGCTGCTGCGTTGCGCTTCGAGTCACTTTTCAGGTCGCGCAAGTGCTTCGCGCAGTTGTTGAACTCGACGTCGTTGTGCGGAATAATCACGGCGTACGGGATGCCGTGCGGGTCCGGCTCTAGAGCGCGCAACTCACCTTCCTTCACCTCCTTCGCCAGCTCGTGAGCGCGGTCGTTGAGCTGGTCTTCGAGTGCGGCAATCGCCTTTTGGTGGGCGCGCGGGTCCTCGGACTTCAGCTTCGCACGCCGCGTCTCCAGCTCGTGGAACACGGGGTCCGTGTCCAGCGGGAGGTGGCAGAGGTCCACCCCGTCCGGCGTCTGGTGGAGATAGCCGCGGTCACCCCGCAATAGTCGTTTCACCTTTTCATGGGCCATAAAGTTGAGCTCGTCCTTGAGGTCCTTGATGCCCTGGCGATTCGCCACGGGGTTCTTCTCAAGCCGCCGCAGCTCCGCCTCGGCGTTTACGAAGGAGGGGTCGTCGCCGAGCTTGAGCAGCTCCATCGGCACACCCTCCGGCATGGCATCCACATACTGCTTGCGGGCCGCGTTTGCCAGCTCTTCGGCGCGCGCGTTCAAGCGATCTTCGACGTCGGCAAGCCTCTCGGCGCTCTTCTTTCCGCCGCTTGGCCCCTTGCGCAACGCGCGCGCCTCATTCTCGAGGGCGTTGAAGACGGGGTCTTCATTGAGCGGCAACGTCTCCAGCGGAATTCCGTTCGGGGCCTGGTTCAGCGGGAGTCGCTCCATGTCGTGCACCGCCTGCGCAATCTCCCTCGCGCGCTCGTTCATCTGGTCAAGCAACTGCGACGCTTTCTTCGCCTTTGTAGGGTTGTTCTTCGCGTCGCGGTACATGTCCTCCAGCTCGTGGAAGTGCGGGTCCTCGTCGAGGTACGGGTTCAGGTCCTCCGACGGAATGCCAAGCGAGTTCGGCTCCATGTCGCGCCGGGCATCCATCTTCACCTCCCTCGCCATTTTGCGCAGGTGATCGTTCATCTGCTCCTCCACCGCGCGAATGGCACGGTCGTCCTTGATCGGGGCGCTTTTCAGAGCCGCGCGCTTCAGCTCGAGGGAACGGAAGGTCTGGTCCAGATCCAGCGGCAGCTGGCGCTGCGACACACCCTCCGGCTCGGCCTCCAGGAAGATTCGGTCGTTCTTCAGTGCCTCGGCCGCCAGCACGTCGGCTCGGTCGTTCAGGGCGTCCTCGGTTTCTCGGATGGATTGCGCGTTGCGCACCGGGTTCTGGCACAGCTTCGCGCGCTGCGCCTCCAGCCGGCCAAACTCCTCATCCGTGTCGAGCGGCAGCTCCACAATCGGCACGTTGCGCGGGGCTCTGTCGAGGTACATGTCCCGGTCCCGCGCGTTCTTCATTTTGGCCAGGTCGTGTGCACGGTCGTTCATCATCTGCTCCAGGTCGCGCAGCCGGTCCTGGTCGGCGTAAGGGTCCTTCCTTGACCTGCGGTACTGCTCCTCGATGCCGACAAACGTCGGATCGTCGTCGAGGCCGAGGTCGTTCAGCTTGCGACCCTCCGGCTCCGGGTCGATGTAATCCTCGCGCTCCTCAGCGGCCTTCTCCTTGGCCATCTCCATCGCCAAGGCGTGCAGGTCCTCCTCCGCGCTCTTGATGCTCTGCGCGTTCTTCTTCGGGTTCGCGCGCATCTCCACCAGTGCTGACTCCTTCTGCAGGTACTCGGGGCTCCTTTCCAGCGGTAAGTCCTCCGGCGAGAAGCCGAGCGGGTTGCCGAGATTGGCACGCTCCTCCCACCGCAGCTTCGCCGCGACGTCGGCGGCGCGCTTCTGCATGGCGTCGCCAAGGTCGCGCCCTTTGTCGAGATCACCGTCACCGTTGGCGGCGATCTGAGCCACTTCCAAATCTGTGAACGGCACATCGTCGTCGAGCTGCAGTGCCTCTCGCGCAATGCCGCCAATGCGCGGCGGCAGCACGCTTGCGCGCACCTGCTGTTTCAGCGCCTTGGCCATATCGTTCGCGTGCTGGTTCATCGCGTCCTCAAGTTCACGCAACTTCGGAATCAGCGCACGCGCGTTCTGGCTCTGCGCACGGAGCGCCATGCGCTGCGCCTCCATTCTGCCAAACTCCTTGTCCTTGTCCAGCGGAATGTACTTGAGCGGGATGTTCTGCGGCGCCTCGTCCATGAAGGCGCGGTCGGCCTGAATCTTCTCCTGCGCCAGCTCCTCGGCGCGCAGGTTGAGGGCGTACTCGATTTCGTCGATTGCCTTCTTGTTCTTCGCGGGCTGCCGCATCAGGCGCGCGCGCTGCGCTTCCAGATTGCTGAACTCATCGTCCGTGTCGAGCGGCAGCTCCTCGAGCGGCACGCCCCTCGGAGTCATGTTCATGAAGTCGGGGCGCTCCTCGCGGTTCATGTCCTTGGCCAGCTCGTGCGCCCGGTCGTTCATCAGCTCTTCGCAGTCTGCCACGTCCTGCGGGTTAGCCTTCGGGCTCTTTTTCAGATCACGGTACTGCGCCTCCAGCTTGTGGAACTGCGGGTCGTCGTTCAGCGGCAGGCTCTCCACCAGACGGCCCTCCGGCTCCGGGTCAAGGAAGCCGCGCATCCTTGCCAGCTCCTCGGCCGCCAGCGCGTTCACCATGTCGTCCATTTCGCCCTGTAGCATTTTGATCGCCGTGGCGTTTTTGTAAGGATCCTTATTGAGGGCGCGCAGGCGCTCTTCCTTAGCGATGAAGGCCGGTGTGCTGTCCAGCGGCAGCTCCTCCAGCGGGATGCCGAGCGGGCACGGGTCGAGGAAGGCGCGTTCTTTGGCGAGCTTCTCCTTGGCGAGTTCACCGGCACGGTCGTTGAGCGCCTCCTCAAGATCCTGGATCGCCGTGGCGTTCTTATGCGGCTGCTCCTTCAGCAACAGGCGCTGCACCTCCATGTCGCGAAACGGCTGGTCTGCGTCCAGCGGGAGCTCCGTGTACGGAATGCCGCTAAATCTGGCGTCCAGGAACTTGGGTCGCTCCTTCTCCTTTAGAGACTTGGCGAGCTCGTGCGCGCGGTCGTTGAGCAGGTTCTCAATTTCCGCGATCGGCTTCGTGTTGCGGCGCATGTCCTTCTTCAGCTTCGCGCGCTGCGCCTCCATCTCGGCGAAGGCAGCATCGCTGTCCAGTGGGACTAGACGCAGTGGCACGCCCTCCGGCTCGGGATCGAGATAGTTGCGGTCGCCCTTGAGCTTTTCTGCCGCCAGCTCCATTGCGCGGTCGTTCAGCTCCTGCTCCGTGTCGGCGATGCCGCGCGCGTTGCGGCGCGGGTCCTGCTTCTGCTGCTGCCGCTTCACCTCCAACGAACGAAACAGCGGATCCTCGTCCAACGGCAGATCCTCCACCGGGATACCCTTGTACGTGGTGTCCATGTAGTCTGGTCGCTCGGCGACGTTCATGTCGTGCGCGATCTCGAGCGCAACATCGTTCATACGGTCCTCCATATCCGGCACCTTGCTCGTGTCGCCGCCACGGTTCAGCACACGGCGGCGCTTCGTATCGAGTTCCTTGAACTCCGGGTTTTCCAATAGCGGGAGCAGATGCACAAGGCGACCTTCCACTTCGAGGTCGAGGAAATTGCGGTCGCGCGCCGCCTCGGCGGCCGCCAGGGCGTCCACCATCTCACTCATGTCGGCCTTCAGATCGGCGATTGCCGTGGCACTGCAGCGCGGGTTCTTCTGCAGCGCACGCAGCTCGCTCTCCTTCCGCAGGAAGTCGTCGTTGTAATCCAGACACAGCTTCTCCAGCGGCACACCGTATGGGTCTTGGTCCAGAAAGGCGCGCTGATTCGCCTGCTGGTCCTTAGCCAACTCCCGAGCTCGATCATTCAGTTCATCCTCGAGCGTCTTGATGTCGTCGCGGTTGCCCAAAGGGTCCTCCTTGCGCAGCTGCAGACGCTCAATCTCCTTCAAGTGGAACTCCGGGTCGGTGTCGAGCGGGAGATCGGCCACCGGAATACCAAGCGGCACGGGGTCCAGGAACAGCTCGCGTTCGTCGCTCTTTAGCACAGAAGCCAGCTCATGCGCTCGGTCGTTGAGCGTTCGCTGCAGGTCCTTGATCGCCTTCGCGTCGCGCTTTGGCTTGCGGTTGAGAGCGCGCAGCTCGTCCTCCATGCGGCTGAACGCCTCGTCCTCGTTCAGAGGCAGCAGGTCCAGCGGCACGCCCTCTGGCTCGGGGTCGAGGTACGTGCGCTCCTTCTTGTGCATGTCCCTCGCCATCTCGGTAGCGCGGTCGTGCATTTTGTCCTCCATGTCGTTGATCTTGCGCGCGTTGGCGGCAGGGTCGCTCAGCAGGCTAGCGCGCGCCTGCGCCATTTCCTCGAAGGCAGGGTCGCTCAGCAGTTCGATGTCGTCCCGTGGGATACCCTCGTATTCGAGATCCATGAAGCCCAAGTCTATGCCGGCGGACGTGTCGGCCAGGGCAGCGGCGCGGTCGCGCAGCTCCTCCTCGAGAGCGCGCACCTTGCCGGCGTTACGCGGGTCCTTCTTGAGGTTGTGGCGCTCGCGCTCCGCGTTCATGTACTCCGGGTCACTGTCCAACAGTGGCGCCAGTTTCTCGATGTCTTGCCCAGTCAGATACTTACACCGGTCCTTGCCCAGCAAGGCCCTCGCTAGCTCGTGCGCGCGGGCGTTCATCTTTCGCTCGAGCGCCAGAATCTCGTCCTCGTTCCTGTGGGGCTTGTGATGGAGACGCTTCAGCGCGTCCAGCTGCTCCTGAAACTTCAGGTCCTCTTCAAGCGGGAGGTCCGCCAGCGGCACCCCCTCCGGCTCGGGTTCGAGGAAGGAGAGGTCCAGCTCGCCGAGCTCGCGTGCGTTATCAGGGGCCTCGGTTATACGCACGTGTGCGCGCTCCTGCGCGACAATTTCCACCTTGCACGGCACATCTCCCGTGCCAGAGGTGCAGTTCACGCCAATGGCGTAGCGGCCCGGTTTGCTCACGTGCTGCACGAGGCCGATCTCGCGATTGTTCGTCGCCTGCGTGCTTGGGCTGATGCGCTTGTCATTTGCGTCATAGAGATACATGGAGAGGAAGTCCTGCGCGATCGCGTCACCGCCACTCGCGTGCTTGAACGGCTTCTCCTGCTTTAGCAGGATGTGGAGATCGGTCGGTACATCAACCAGGATGTCCACGCGCGCATGGCCCCTGTTCATCAGGTCCAGATGCGCGATGGCCGGTAGCTGGCGTGCCACGTCCGTGTTGAGACGCTCGATGTCCAACTTATCTTTGTCGCCCTTGCGCAGGAACCAGTATGAGAAGATGAACTTACCCCTGTCGCGCCGCATGCCGGTGGGGATGATGTAGCACAGCGAGTCGGCAGGGATTGTCATCACATCCGCCACCTCACGGTTGTGCAAATACAGGCCAGAGCGCAGGCGGCGGTGGTTGTTCCCGGTAACCAGGTACGTCGGGATGCGTTCCGCACTGATGCTTTCCGCCACGACAAGAGCACACTGTATATAGTTCAACTCGTGATTTGTCTGGCGATGCAGCAAGTGTCGTTGATCCGGCTGACGAATCATGCCAATGATCTGCACCGGCTCCTCCGCCTTGTTTCGCACCACGTAGAGCGGATTCGCGCGCCACGTGACGAGCGAAACATTGCCTCCGCTGGTCGTGTCGCCCCACTCACTGTTGAAGTTGTAGCTCGGGTGCAGTGGTGCCTTGATGTAGGCCTGCTGCACATTCGCGAACACGTCAAGAAAGACATTCGCAGGAATGTAGAAAATGTTGCGCTGCGCTGGGTTGCAAATCGACCGCATCTCCGACGTCCAGCTTGAGTCGTCTCTGTGCATCGGACCCGTGTACGGCGAGTCCTCATACGGGTTGTACATCTTCACAAGCACATCCGCAGGGGTGAGGTTGATGGCGTTGCGTGTCTCGATGAAGCCCAGCACCGCGTAGCTGCCCTCGTGATGCAGACCGTACTGTTCCGCCTGCTCACCCAGCGCCAACGCAGCCAGCGCTGTCTGATCCAGCTCGTTGTTCAGGTCGCGCCAGAACTGCGCGCTCTGGATGTCGTAGTTGACCACCTTGGCCTTGTCTGCCTCCATGGGGATGAAGATAACAGGGCACCCACTGAAGTCGTGGAAGACCTCGCCCTCAGAAATGTCCTCGAGGTTTTGGTAAAGCGTGTAGAACTTCGCGTACGCCTTCTCCAGCAGCAGCGGCCACCAGTGGTGCGTCGGCGAGCGGCAAAACACCGTGTCGCCCTTCACCATCGGAATGCGGTCGTCGATCTCCACCTTGATCCACTGCCCGTAGCGGTGGAACTGGAACGTGTAGCGGCCATCCTTGCGCGGGTTCTTCGAGATGAAGCAGTTGCGGATCACGTCGGGGTGGTGTTCCATCAGTGCCGCGAACGCCGTCAGCGTACTGCAGTCGTAGTGGTCGCCCTGCCCGAATTGGTCGCGGCTCAGCTCGTTCGGCAGCAGCGGCCTCGTCTTGCCTTCGGGGTAAAGGTCGCCGATGTGCACCCATGGCTCGCTCGTGGCACCACGGTTGTCCACGTAGAAGCGCTTGTCCTCGAACGGGGAATCGCTTTCGGCCTGCTCGTCGTGGTGCGCCACATCGAATACGACGGGGACGTAGTCGATCGGGTTGTGCACGAGGGCGGCGTCTTCGCCTTCGTCGATGATGTCCTCATCGTCGAACATCGTGGCATCCTCTGGTGGGTCGACGATGCGTACGTTCGAGGCGTGCGAGCCAACGATGGTAATGTAAGCCGGCACCTCGCCCTTCGCACGCGGGCACGTGATGGAGATGGCATAGCGACCGCTGCGGGGGAGGCGGTGGATGATGCTGATCTCGCGGAAGTTCGTGGCAGCGTGCACACCGGCTATCTTGCGGTCCGTGTCGTCGTAGAGGTACATGCCCATGTAGTCCTCCGTCATGGCGTCACCGCCGGACTTGCTGACGTAGGGCTTTGTTTGGTGCATGAGGATGTGAATATCGGTCCCTTCATCGACGTAGAAGTCAACACGGTCCTTTTCTTTCTGGCACAGCTCTACGTTCTTGGTGGCGGAGTTGGCCCAGTTCATGCGGGGAATGGCCAGTTTGTTGATGGTCAAGTCACTGTAATCGACACCCTTCATGCGGTACAGGGCGAGGGTGAAAGGGCCGTCAGCGCCCTTGTGCATGCAGGAGGGGACGAGATAACACAACGAGTTGGGGGGAATCGTCATGGCATTCGCCACCTCGCGCGAGTTGAGGAAGAGGCTCTTGTGAATGGGCTTGTGGTTGTTACCGGTGACCCAGAAGGTCGGGATCGGGTTGGCATAGGAGTAGTGGATCAGCACCATGCCACACTGGAGATACTTGGTCATCTCATCTGGGGAAGTGAATCGACGCTGGTCCTCCTGCTTGATCACCACAACGATCTCAAACGCCGTACTGCCGCTGTTGCGGACGAAGTAGAGCGGGTTCTTGCGCCACGACACACTCGTCGGGTTGCCGCCGGCCGACTCACCCTTCCACTCGTCGTGGAAGTACGTCGCGTCCGCCTCCACCGGGGACATGTAGCACAACTGCACGGAGTTCATGATCTTGAGAAAGGTGTTCAGCGGCAGGAAAATGGAGCGCTCGTCGTCGACGTCATGTTTGGCGCGCTGTTTCACATCCCAGGTAGTATCCTTCGAGTTCAGCGGTCCCTTGTAGACGTACTCCTCGTCCTCGAAGGGGTTGTGCAGATGAATAACGATGTCGTTGATGGAGGAGGTGCCAGTCAGTGAGAAAATCTCGAGCACCCCGTACTGTTGCTCGCGCTGCAGACCCATTGTCTCAAGCTCGATGTCTTTGGTGAGCACGGAGGCGATGAATTGTCCAGACTGGATGCGCTGTGCCAAGACCAGCCAGTAGAAACCCTCAGTCACCTCGGCGCCGGCCGCCTTGGCCAGCTTGGCGTCCATGGGGATGTTCAGCACCGGGTTGCCTGTCAGGTCGTGGAATGTCTCCTGCAACGTGCAGCCCTCGAGGTGGTCGTAGGCGGTGTAGAACTTCGCGTACGCCTTCTCCAGCAGCAGCGGCCACCAGTGCTCAGTCGGGGAGCGAGCATAGAGCACCTCGCCTTCTTCCATGGCGATGCGGTCGTCGATCTCGACCTTTACCCACTCCTGCCCGCGGAAGAACTGGAACGTGTAGCGGCCATCCTGGCGCACCTTCTTCGTCACAAAGCAGTTGCGGATCACATCCGGGAAGCGGATCAGCGTTGCAAGTGCCGAGAGCATGAAGCATTCATAGTGGTTGCCCTGGCCGAACTGCTCGCGCGAGAATACTTCGGGCAGCAGCGGCTGGTTCACACCAGCTGGGTACACCTCCGTAATGCGCTGCCATTCCCTGGCAATGTGCGCGTTCTCGCGGTCGAACACGGCGTCGGAAAACAGCTTGTTGCTGTCAGGAACTTCCTCGACGGACATGGCGCAATTCGGCTGCAGAGACCGGCTGAGGCACGCACCCGCGCAAACGTAGAGAGGCACGAGAGACAATGCAGAACAGAGAGGATTGTCGAAGATGGGGTGGGGCGGGTTCAAGAGCGGAAGGGGGCGAAGCCAGTGACCGAAGACACGAAAGGCCAGAGTGGAACACACAGGGAGGGAGGGAGGGAGGGAGGGGGTGTGCCAAGGGTCTGCACACGGTGGTGTCGATGGATGCGTTTCGTGAGACCCGAGACAGGAAACAAAAAAATAATAATCGGATGCGCTCCTCCGTCGCGTTTCGGGTAACGCTGTATGCAGGTCCTTTCTTAGATAAGGACAACCGTAGCAGTCGCACCTCAATGTAACGGAGACCAGCGAACACGCTAAAAAAAGGGAGGGGACGGAGAGGGGACAGGGAGGGGGTGGTGTGGCGGTGAGGAAAGGCGTGCGGGATAAGACGGCGAAGGATGAAAAGGCGGCGCGGCGAAAAAGGCGACACAGTTGAGGGGGAAAACCGTGGCCTCTTGGGAACGCGCTCGAAACCGTGGCTAAGTCACGCAGAGGCGCGCACGTACCTGATCACAGGGACAGTCGAAAGCCGCACAAACACAGAGAGAGACTATGAAGGGAGGCGAACGCGCACTGCGGCGTGGAAAGGGGTAGAGAAAAAAAACAAGCGGCGTCGCCTGTGCGGAAGATGAATGGGCGAGGGCGGGCGTCCAGCGTACAGACACGGCGCAGGTTGGGTGAGAAAGTGAGAGAATGCGTGACCGAAAAGAGAGCGCTGTGTATTGATGGGTTTCGGCAAAGCAGAGACAGACAGGCGTAGAATGTGGATGAGGGGCGTGGAACGTGGGCAACACAGACGCTGAGGGGAACAGCACGAGTGCCACAGAACCGAAAGCCGAGAAAAAAAAAGCAGAGCTCAAGCCACCCTCGTTTGGCACGCCGCCTTCTCTTCCTCCGTCTGTTTTTGTTGTATTTTTCCCTTGTTTTTTTTTTCGAACGGCACCTCTGCACTGTTTGAGCGACACGTGCCTTGCCCAGTATGCTTTCTCGAGCGGCAATGCGTTGCGCCTCTTGCACACGTACGGGGGTCGAGGAAGGGCTTGCAATGAGGCGCACCACAACCCAAACAGCACCGACGCGCCAATGCGGAGTGAGAGAGAGAGGAGGGGGGCGAGTGAGAGACACGAGATGTTGACGGTGTTCCCTAGTTCGAATAAATCAATCGAAGAATCCACCACGCACACAAGCGCACAGGTAAAGGAGGAACGGCAAGAACAGAAAATGGTGGGACTTGGACTGCGGGTGGGTGCGTGCCGAAAGAGTGCGAGAGAGAGAGAGAGGGGGGAAGGGGAGGCAGTGCGCACGAGAAGGTGTGGTATAAGTGTGCAGAGAGGACATCAGTGCTGAGGTAAAGTGTGATGGCCCACCGTGCGCACTCCGGCACCGTCGGTTACCGCCACTCGGCACGACCAGAGAGGTGAAGAAAGAACAGGGGCAGGAGGTTGCCTTGCTGTCTTCGGGTAGCATCCACAAGTGCGAAAGCATCGCTGCCTCTTTGCTCTCCACCGCGTGTGGGCTCCACAGTAACGTGGGGAGGGAAAGAGGACGGCGGCGGTAAACAGAGGTCCCAGAGAAGCGCATGTTGGACCAAAGGAATCGGCTCTATCGGCTCGCGTGTCGTGCTGCCTTCCCCACTCCCTTTTCGCCTCTCGCGACGCAATAGCCACGGGCACAAAGGAACACTGGCGAGAATGCGGTGCGTTCGACTTCGCCTGAAGCCGGTGTTGGCTGGTGGGAAGCATATCCCTGTGAAGGCGGCGCGTGTCTTTTCCTTTCTTTTTCTGTTGTTGTTCTTGAATGGGCGAGTATCTCATGCTGGTCGTCTTCTTGTCGCCGTGAAGCGTGAACAGGTGCATCGCGGGTCCAAAGACACTGAAGAGAAAATGAGCGGCGAAACGCAAAACGGCGAAGCCAATGAAACGAAAAGTCAAGCGAGTGAAAGGCGAAGCGTGGGCACAGAGACGCAGGCACCAGATAACCACAACGGCGTGAAGAGCATAGAGACGCGAAACGCCGACGCAGGGGCATGCACGTACACAGACGTACTCACCTCTGCAAGCACGGATAGGGATAGCGGCGTGTATCACGGAAAGAAGCGCGCGCCCAAACCGGCACGAGCGGTAGCGGAAGAGTCTTCGTATGTTGATCTCCTTTTTTTTTCGTTTCTAACGTCTCCTTCACCCAAGAACAAGCTAGCAATCATATACATTGCAGCCACAGCTCACTCGCTGCCGTTGTGCTGCGGATACATCCCGGTCCTCTAGGAGACGACATGTACCACCGAATCGGGTCATGCGTATAACCAGCTCCTTCTGTCCCTCCTCGTCCCTTCTTGCCGCACCTGCTTCAAAATCCGTGCCAGACGGGCCTGGGTGTCGGCTGCATGCCTTGATCTAAGCGGGCCCCATCCGGAGTCCTGCTCTAGCGCAGAGGCGGTCGCGTTTACCTTACGGATGTCAGAGGACAGTCCAGGTGCACACCGGATGGGCCCGAGGAGCAAGTTGACCGGTCGCAGGTCAGAACCCTCTGGGTTGCCAAGAGCTCTGCCTGAATGCCATGCCTCCTCCTCAGTCGCCTCAAGCCGTGGCTCTCCACAATTTGGTGCCGTGGCGCTACACACCGGAGCCTGGAGGATTCGGTGGTGTAATCCGAGGTGCTCTCGCAATGCTTCCGGCCCCTGTGGCTCATCAGCCCACTCGGTTGCACGTAGGAGGCGCCCCATGCCTCTGCACGCATGCGGTTTGGGTTAGTTTGGTTGGCATCTCTTCGCGCCTTTTCTGCGCATCACTCTCGCTCTTCTGGCCTCTGCATGCTAGACGTGGAGGTGACACACAATGCCAGCTATAGCCGACGACGCGTGCGCACAGTGCTCGCATTTTCAGATCCTAGGACTTGCTTCAGGGCAACGTGGATGTCTGGATGGCGTGCCTACACAAGCCGTGACAGGTGTGGCGCTGCCATGAGTCTGTGGCGGCGGGGGCGCTCCACCCTCTCCTGAGCCCGCACGCCTTTGATAGAGGTGGGAGTGTTGATGGGAAAGAGCGCCGTGCTTGAATATGTTCCGTCGCTAACCGATGATGTTCGACGTCACCGCCATGCTTTTCCTCCCTTGCTGCACCGCGGTGCTGAAAACCCAGACCACCAAATGCCCTACAGGCCTGTTGGGGAGAACTGCGCCTCTTGCGGAATACAGACTTGCGCATAGCGAAACCGTCAAGAAACCCGGCCAGCCAACACCATGTGGCGTCGACCAGCCAACTGCAATACCAATGCATGCAGAGCGGGCTACGGCCAGGATCACGCTCAACATCCGTGCAACGCGGCTAATGCGGAGAAAAAAAAAACGGCAGGCGAGTGTGTATATTTGCTGTATAGTCTACGCGATTCGTAGTGAGCCTGTACAAACGTGAGTGTCCCGACCCCAAGTCGCTTCGGCACGGCGACTTGCCCAGGCTGTGGTGGCTGGCACCATCACATGGACCAAGCAGACAGAAGAAACGAAGGCAAAACAAGTCGGTGAAGCCACCACAGCGAGCACCACCTGAGAGCGAGGCACTCCATCACACTCCACCACCCACACGCGCGGCGCAAGAGTGAGAGGGGTGTGTGCAGGGAGGTTCCGAAGAAAGCAGAGCACGACGCCCACTTTCCTTCAGCTGGCGAGCAGCGCGAAAGCGGCGGCGAAAGGAGACGCCTGACAAGGAGAGACGTGGCATCACCTGGAAGGAAAGGGAGGAAGAACGTAACAGGACGCCCGAACAAACAAACATCAGTGGGAGGAACCAACGAAACGAAAAAGAGAGGGGGCATGCAGAGAAGACCAGATGAGGCCTCCGTCACAGCGGCAGCGCATCATATACAACGGCAAAGGTGGACAAAGGAAAACTAGAAACAAGCAACGTTGTTTCTGCCTCGAAAAGGCGGGAAGAGCCGTGGGCGAAGAACGGAATATATATAAGCAAGGTAAGAAGCCGTCGTTGCAAGTAGAGGGGCACACAGAGCGCACGAGCGCTTGCCATGTCCTCTTCCCTCGACCCCCACTCCACACCACTCCGTCTCTGCTTATGCGTGTGTGATTATGCGCGAGGCATGGTGTGTTGGGGCGACAATGACCGTGTGTGCGAGGGCCTTTCATGATCGACTGAGCTCTTCCTTCTGGGCTGAAACCCCCTCATTCTGAGAAAAGAAACACGTCGGGAAATGGGAGAGGCTGAGGCGAGGCGGAGCGGCCTTGCAGAAAAGAAGTGATTACAAAACATAGACAAGGAAGCTGGAAAGGAAGTCTGTACGGGGGTGTCACAGACATGCACACGCGCACACAGGCACACAGAACGAGATCACCAGACTGCATCCCTCAATGCAGGCAACCTCCTCCGTCTGTGCAAGCCTTCAGCCGAATCTGGAGGAAGGGGGGTCACTCCGAGAGTCGCAAGCATCAGCAACCGCGTCCCCATTTCGTCCAACAGAGTTTCGCCGTTGAGCCTCACACACATGGTCGGCTTCATCTCCTCCACTGCCCGCGCTTCACGACACGGAGGCTATGAAGACGAACTTGAGAGACAAAGAAACTGAAATAATATTCCAAACAAAAAGCAATGCACCCGCGCATGATGTTCTAAACGTGCGTCTACAAAAATGGCGTGGACTTGTGGGGTTTCCTTGTGCTCGCGTTTGCTTTTCTCCCGCGTTCCAGCCCACAAGCCCATTTGCCTTACGCGCACGCGCCCACACTGCAGCCACTGAAACGGCAAGGTCTCATGAAAAGATGGAGGCAGCTACGCACCGCCAGTCGACGCAAGCATAAGGGCTTTCGAAGAAGCAAGGCAAGACCTTGCAGAGACGGCGAGTGGCAAACAAGGGAAGGCTCAGCGCGGGAAACCGGGGGGGGGGGGCAACACCTCGCGACGTGCACTCCCTCAAGAGCACGCCACAACCCTCGCCCGCCCGGCGTGCGCGCTTCGCAGCAGTCTCCACCCTCCGCAGGCTGGAGACGTCGTCTGGGATCCATGGCTACCCTTTCAGGCGCTTGGCTTTGCTCGTTTTCTTTCGTCTCATTCTTCTCGCCCCCCCCCCCTCGCTAGTCACACGGTGCGCGCCTCGCAATGGTCGAACGGCACCTGCAGCCCACGTGCGCACAAGCGCGCGGAAGCGGAGCCCCCCTCAGAACTCCGGACCGAAGCGCTTATCTGCTCTGCGCAGGATTCGCCACGAGCACCGGGTGAGGTGCCACGTTGCACCGTAGAAAAAGACAAAACGAGAGAGCGAATGAAAATAAAATGAAGACAGCCTGTGGGAGAGCAACGAGTGCGCGCGCGACACGGAGCAGCCATGGCAGGTGGGAGGGGTGGGAGGAGCGACTTGACAAGGTTCAGGCGGTAGGGGGCGTCACATAGCAAAGGAGATGCAGCCGAATATACACAAAAAAAAAAACATAAAATCATAGAACAACAAAAAATAAAAACGCAGGTTCTAAGAGAGAGGGGACGCACATACACGCGCATACGCATGCATGTGCGATGCGAACCGGCTGCAGAGATCGTTGACAGCGAGAGCAGAAGAGGCGCGTCAGAAAGCCGCTGAAGAACGTGTGGGAGAAGAACCACCGCAACCGGAGAGGAGCACAAATAAGAATAAATGATTATGATATCAAACGGCGCATGACGCGGCCGAACCGACTCATCAACGAGGAAAGAGGTGAGGCAGAGAAAGAACGCACAGCAAGCATGCTGCTATGTGCACGCACGCACACATGCATATGCACACGCACCCGCAAAGGCAAATGCCCAACCAACCAAGCAAAAGAAAAAGAAATCGACGATGCGACGACAACAGGGGCGAAAAGGAAAAGATTAAATACGAGCCGGTCGTCGACTGGAGCACACACACACACACGTCGGGCGAGAAGTAGCGGAGAGGGAGATAGCAAAAAAAATCGGAGAACGTCAGAAAGGAACAAAGGCAATGCAGCCCCCCCCCACCACCACCACCACTCCACCCAACACGCATGTTCGCTGCTGTGGATGAAGACGGCGTGCGTATCAAGCTCATGGTCCTCTGAAGTAGTGGTGGTGGTGAGGGGAGAGGGAGGGGGGGGTACAGTATGAGGGCGAGCAGAAGCGAAAGAGAGTAGTGGAGAACCATGAATGAACGGAGGAACAGAGCGCGATTTCAAGAAACAACGGCAACCACCACAATAAAGCAAAATTAGTGTCACGCACAAGTACTTACACACACAGAGAGAGAGAGACGGGACGAGAGAAGCGGGCACAAACCTCACACATATACACATACGCTCGGCATGGCCCCTTCCGTGGGGGGGGGGGCAGTGCGGATGCGCAAAGCAACGCGCCTTCTTCGGTCGTCTTGGAGGAAACAGAGCGAAGCAGCGCCACGTCACACGCACACACGCACGCAAATGCGCCTGTGTTACTCGAGTGGCCCGTTGCCGACGCTGTTTCGGGATATAGGGAGGGGCTCCGGGGGACGGTGGGAGGAGTCCATCCAGTGAGAAACAGCGTTGTGTCACATGAAGAAAAACAGAAAAAAGTGTCAAGCGACCGCCGAGTTTCTTCTGCATGTGTGTGTGTGTGTGTGTGTGTGTATGCGTGTGTGGTTCTCAGCCTGCTTGAGCCGGCGACAATCCACACGGATTACTCTACACCTAGGTAACGACACAGGCACACGTTCACGCAGACAGCGGCGCCGATACACGCTCTTCACAGCTTGCCTCACATGCGCAACACGACCAGTGAGATGCTCCTTTCAGGGCTGCAAAGAGAAGGCCCTCCTCGCACCTGGCTGAGCGAAAGTAGTGAAATAAGGAAGCGACACCGAAGCAGAAGAGGACAAAACAACGGCGATGTGGAAAGGTAGCGGATACGCGTGCATTTTTTGCCTTTGCACCTCTGCACCGCCGCCACTCCCTCCTCTCTCTGCTCTCTCTCGCATGCTACGATGGCTACTGCAAGTACTCACGGCTGCGCGGGTTGCCGCGCGGCGTATGCACTGCCCCGTTGGAAACGGGCGCATAGCTCTGCGGCGCTTGGGATTGCCACGAGCCCAGACGAGCACTTGCGGAGGTGGTGGCGGCGTTGACAGGCTGCACACGTGGCGGGACTCTGGAGCGTGTCGACCCATTCACGGAAGCAAAGCTTGCTTGCGCGAATTTTGGTGTGTAGATGATCAACGTGCACGGAGCATCTCCAGAGACAGGCCTGGAAGGGCAGCCAATCAAGAAGGTGTAGCGCCCAGCCTTGGCTGCCTGGAACGCAACGGAGTGCTCGCGCGCGTTTGACGCGTCCCCGGTAGAGCATACGAGAAGAGCATTATTTTCGTAGGCGGCCATGAATATCTCATCCTCGGCTAAGTGGTCGCCGCGCCTCATCGCCGTCGGATCGGTCACCTTGTTCTGGTGCAACAAAGCGTGAACGTCGCACGGCTCACTCACCATAATATCGACGCGAGCGCTAGTGCCGGAGCCGGGCTGCACCACAACATCTTTCGCCATGCAGTTGTGCGTCTCGGCGATTGGACGAAGCGTGGTGAGGTTCACCGGGTTGTCTTGCGGGTAGACAGAGAGCTGATACTTGCCAAAGCAGGCCTTCTTCTTGGTGTAGGGGATCAAGTAGCACGTGCTGTTTGCCGGCAGCTCCATCTCCGCGCAGACCTCTCGAGCATCAGTGAGAAGGCCCTTCTGCACAAATTTGTGCGTGTTGTGCGCCAGGAGCGGCGCCACGAGCTGTGCGTTTCTGTCAGGCCGCAAGAGCGCCAAAGCCGTCAGGTGGTACACACCCATGTTGTGTGCGTCGTAGTAGACGGGAGCGCTGTGACGCAGCTCGGCCAGCACCGTCACGTTGTGGTTCGAGTTGTTCTGTAACAGGTACATCGGATTTTGGCGAAACGTTGTGTACGTTGGACTGCCGCCGCTGCAGTTATCGGCCCATTCGCCAGAGACTGTGAGACGATCCCCGCAGTTGATGTGGCAGCGCTGCATGCTGGAGAAGTTGCGCAAAAATACCGGCTGTGGCAAGTACAAGAACTCCGGCTCGCTCTCCGGATTTGCCTTGCACACAGACCGTAATATGGGAGTCCAATCAGAATCGCCCATCGCCAGTGGGCCATGGTACTGTGGTGCATCGTGGTAGCAGTTGTGGATCTTCACCACGACATCGGACGGGTCATTCGACCCAGGCACGGTCTCGATCACGTCGAAAACGGCGTAGTAGCAGCGCGGGTGAATCCCATCCGGTACCAGGTCGCCCGACACCGCCACGAAAACGTCGCCTCGCTCCAGCTGCTCGTGAATGCGCCGCCAGAAGGCCACATCTCGGTAATTGCACCCCACCACTTCCGCTGAAAGCTTTGCGTCCAGCGGAAGATGCGTGACGGGTCGGCCGGTTAAGTCTCGCAGTGTCTCGTGCGATGTGCACTGGTCGAACCGCTCGTAACCGCCGACATACTTCGCGTAGGCCCTCTCCACCAGCAATGGCCACCACGCACCACTGGGCGAAACTGTGAACCGCGGCACCCCATTCACGTCACACGGGATTCTGTCATCGATCTCAACCGTGACAGGAGCGCTATTGGGGTCAAAGAAAACGAATCTATACGGTGCGCGGACGGGGTGCATCTTTGTCTGGAAGAGGCGATGAAGTAGCGGTGGCTGCCGGCTCAACGCCGCCAGGAACGGTGCGAGATACGTCAAGTCCCCGGCAGAGGACGCCATGTCCGATGCTTTGGGATGGTCTGGCAAGAGAGGCTGCGTGAGACCTTCTGGGTATACATCAGCAATGCGCGGCCAGGAGTCTGCCACCTGCTTGTTCGCGCTGTGAAACGGCGGGTCCGTAAACGGGGCCGCTTCCTCCACGGTCTCCAGTCGGTGCTCCTCCGTTCGCTCCTCCACCTCCTTTAGCTTCTTCTTTGCCCGCGGACGGCGCGCAGCGCCGCCCGACTCCTTTGACACGCCATTCGGCTTTGCGGGCATCTTTGGACGTTCATCCCGCGCGGCTGTGCGCTCCACGTGGTCCCTCTTGTACTCATCCGCCAGCTCCTCCACACGACGGCGCATCGCATCCTCGACCTCCTCCTTATAACCAGACGAGTAGTCCTCCGGGTGGCTGGTGACGCGTCGTTTCTCTTCAGCAAGCCCTCTAAATACCTCGTCTTCACGGAGCGGAATCCTGTCAACAGGAACGCCGCGTATCTCCCTCCCAAAAAGTAAAGACGGGTCGTCTGCCACCGCCTCATCGGCAATGTGACATCTCCTCTTGTTTGTGCCGAGCTCACGATGCCCGATATCCTTTGATGAGCGGCGCTGCCGACCACCGTCAGGACGCTTAGGGAATAGCTCACCATTCGACTGCTCGTTCAGCATGTCTACCGGAATTCCACCATTATCAAAGTGCAGCACCGGCCTCGCCAACTCGCTCGCGCGGTGCCGCATCGACTCCTCCAAAGCCGCCCTCCGTCCAGACTTGCCACGAGGGTCACATGCCTCTAAATTGTGGAGCTCCCGCTCAAACGCAAGGAATATCTCGTCGCTGTCCAGCTCTGCGCCGCCTTCGGCCATCTGCGACATCTGCACGCCAACAATAACTTTGCGAGCCTCATCCTTGAACCGTCGTGCAAGTGCGTACGCGCGGTCGATCATCTTCTCTTCAAGCCAACATATTCTACTTCGATCAAGTCCTAACTTCTCTGAGTTCATGTACTCTCGATTACGCTCAGAAAAGAGAGAGTCTTCGTCTAAATTAAGCAGCAGAACCGGCACACCGTCCACCTCCGTCCCCAGCAGCTCTTTGAATCCTTCCTTCATTGAGAGCCTTCCATTCCCGACCGACATAGCAACAGTCGCATCATCAGTATTACGATCATCAACATCGCAAAACTCAGACGCCCCACGCTTCACATAATCCTCGTACTCCTCTACATCCCCGTCCTCATTCCGACGATTAACTATTTGCCCGACCAACAGCGCACGAGCAGTCATGTCCTCCTCCAGCACGGCAATACGTTTCGCGTTCCGCTGTGGGTCCTGCAGCAGGCCGCGCCACTCGTCCTCCAGCGCCACGAACTCCGCGTCCTCGTCCAGCGGGACGCAGTGCAGCGGCACGCCCTCCGGCTTCGGGTCCAGCACCCTGTCGCGGTCCGCCCACTTCTTGCCGCACGCAAGGTCGTGCGCGCGGTCGTTCATCCTCCTCTCCAGGTCCTTCAGCGGCATGCTGTTGCGCTGTGGGTCCTGCAGCAGGCCGCGCCACTCGTCCTCCAGCGCCACGAACTCCGCGTCCTCGTCCAGCGGGACGCAGCGCAGCGGCACGCCCTCCGGCTTCGGGTCCAGCACCCTGTCGCGGTCCGCCCACTTCTTGCCGCACGCAACGTCGTGCGCGCGGTCGTTCATCCTCCTCTCCAGGTCCTTCAGCGGCATGCTGCTGCGCTGTGGGTCCTGCAGCAGGCCGCGCCACTCGTCCTCCAGCGCCACGAACTCCGCGTCCTCGTCCAGCGGGACGCAGCGCAGCGGCACGCCCTCCGGCTTCGGGTCCAGCACCCTGTCGCGGCCCGCCCACTTCTTGTCGCACGCAAGGTCGTGCGCGCGGTCGTTCATCCTCCTCTCCAGGTCCTTCAGCGGCATGCTGCTGCGCTGTGGGTCCTGCAGCAGGCCGCGCCACTCGTCCTCCAGCGCCACGAACTCCGCGTCCTCGTCCAGCGGGACGCAGCGCAGCGGCACGCCCTCCGGCTTCGGGTCCAGCACCCTGTCGCGGTCCGCCCACTTCTTGTCGCACGCAAGGTCGTGCGCGCGGTCGTTCATCCTCCTCTCCAGGTCCTTCAGCGGCATGCTGCTGCGCTGTGGGTCCTGCAGCAGGCCGCGCCACTCGTCCTCCAGCGCCACGAACTCCGCGTCCTCGTCCAGCGGGACGCAGCGCAGCGGCACGCCCTCCGGCTTCGGGTCCAGCACCCTGTCGCGGTCCGCCCACTTCTTGTCGCACGCAAGGTCGTGCGCGCGGTCGTTCATCCTCCTCTCCAGGTCCTTCAGCGGCATGCTGCTGCGCTGTGGGTCCTGCAGCAGGCCGCGCCACTCGTCCTCCAGCGCCACGAACTCCGCGTCCTCGTCCAGCGGGACGCAGCGCAGCGGCACGCCCTCCGGCTTCGGGTCCAGCACCCTGTCGCGGTCCGCCCACTTCTTGCCGCACGCAACGTCGTGCGCGCGGTCGTTCATCCTTCTCTCCAGGTCCTTCAGCGGCATGCTGCTGCGCTGTGGGTCCTGCAGCAGGCCGCGCCACTCGTCCTCCAGCGCCACGAACTCCGCGTCCTCGTCCAGCGGGACGCAGCGCAGCGGCACGCCCTCCGGCTTCGGGTCCAGCACCCTGTCGCGGTCCGCCCACTTCTTGTCGCACGCAAGGTCGTGCGCGCGGTCGTTCATCCTCCTCTCCAGGTCCTTCAGCGGCATGCTGCTGCGCTGTGGGTCCTGCAGCAGGCCGCGCCACTCGTCCTCCAGCGCCAAGAACTCCGCGTCCTCGTCCAGCGGGACGCAGCGCAGCGGCACGCCCTCCGGCTTCGGGTCCAGCACCCTGTCGCGGTCCGCCCACTTCTTGTCGCACGCAAGGTCGTGCGCGCGGTCGTTCATCCTCCTCTCCAGGTCCTTCAGCGGCATGCTGTTGCGCTGTGGGTCCTGCAGCAGGCCGCGCCACTCGTCCTCCAGCGCCACGAACTCCGCGTCCTCGTCCAGCGGGACGCAGCGCAGCGGCACGCCCTCCGGCTTCGGGTCCAGCACCCTGTCGCGGTCCGCCCACTTCTTGTCGCACGCAAGGTCGTGCGCGCGGTCGTTCATCCTCCTCTCCAGGTCCTTCAGCGGCATGCTGCTGCGCTGTGGGTCCTGCAGCAGGCCGCGCCACTCGTCCTCCAGCGCCACGAACTCCGCGTCCTCGTCCAGCGGGACGCAGCGCAGCGGCACGCCCTCCGGCTTCGGGTCCAGCACCCTGTCGCGGTCCGCCCACTTCTTGTCGCACGCAAGGTCGTGCGCGCGGTCGTTCATCCTTCTCTCCAGGTCCTTCAGCGGCATGCTGTTGCGCTGTGGGTCCTGCAGCAGGCCGCGCCACTCGTCCTCCAGCGCCACGAACTCCGCGTCCTCGTCCAGCGGGACGCAGCGCAGCGGCACGCCCTCCGGCTTCGGGTCCAGCACCCTGTCGCGGTCCGCCCACTTCTTGTCGCACGCAAGGTCGTGCGCGCGGTCGTTCATCCTCCTCTCCAGGTCCTTCAGCGGCATGCTGCTGCGCTGTGGGTCCTGCAGCAGGCCGCGCCACTCGTCCTCCAGCGCCAAGAACTCCGCGTCCTCGTCCAGCGGGACGCAGCGCAGCGGCACGCCCTCCGGCTTCGGGTCCAGCACCCTGTCGCGGCCCGCCCACTTCTTGTCGCACGCAAGGTCGTGCGCGCGGTCGTTCATCCTCCTCTCCAGGTCCTTCAGCGGCATGCTGCTGCGCTGTGGGTCCTGCAGCAGGCCGCGCCACTCGTCCTCCAGCGCCACGAACTCCGCGTCCTCGTCCAGCGGGACGCAGCGCAGCGGCACGCCCTCCGGCTTCGGGTCCAGCACCCTGTCGCGGTCCGCCCACTTCTTGTCGCACGCAAGGTCGTGCGCGCGGTCGTTCATCCTCCTCTCCAGGTCCTTCAGCGGCATGCTGTTGCGCTGTGGGTCCTGCAGCAGGCCGCGCCACTCGTCCTCCAGCGCCACGAACTCCGCGTCCTCGTCCAGCGGGACGCAGCGCAGCGGCACGCCCTCCGGCTTCGGGTCCAGCACCCTGTCGCGGTCCGCCCACTTCTTGTCGCACGCAAGGTCGTGCGCGCGGTCGTTCATCCTCCTCTCCAGGTCCTTCAGCGGCATGCTGCTGCGCTGTGGGTCCTGCAGCAGGCCGCGCCACTCGTCCTCCAGCGCCACGAACTCCGCGTCCTCGTCCAGCGGGACGCAGCGCAGCGGCACGCCCTCCGGCTTCGGGTCCAGCACCCTGTCGCGGTCCGCCCACTTCTTGTCGCACGCAAGGTCGTGCGCGCGGTCGTTCATCCTCCTCTCCAGGTCCTTCAGCGGCATGCTGCTGCGCTGTGGGTCCTGCAGCAGGCCGCGCCACTCGTCCTCCAGCGCCACGAACTCCGCGTCCTCGTCCAGCGGGACGCAGCGCAGCGGCACGCCCTCCGGCTTCGGGTCCAGCACCCTGTCGCGGCCCGCCCACTTCTTGTCGCACGCAAGGTCGTGCGCGCGGTCGTTCATCCTCCTCTCCAGGTCCTTCAGCGGCATGCTGCTGCGCTGTGGGTCCTGCAGCAGGCCGCGCCACTCGTCCTCCAGCGCCACGAACTCCGCGTCCTCGTCCAGCGGGACGCAGCGCAGCGGCACGCCCTCCGGCTTCGGGTCCAGCACCCTGTCGCGGCCCGCCCACTTCTTGTCGCACGCAAGGTCGTGCGCGCGGTCGTTCATCCTCCTCTCCAGGTCCTTCAGCGGCATGCTGTTGCGCTGTGGGTCCTGCAGCAGGCCGCGCCACTCGTCCTCCAGCGCCAAGAACTCCGCGTCCTCGTCCAGCGGGACGCAGCGCAGCGGCACGCCCTCCGGCTTCGGGTCCAGCACCCTGTCGCGGTCCGCCCACTTCTTGTCGCACGCAAGGTCGTGCGCGCGGTCGTTCATCCTCCTCTCCAGGTCCTTCAGCGGCATGCTGTTGCGCTGTGGGTCCTGCAGCAGGCCGCGCCACTCGTCCTCCAGCGCCAAGAACTCCGCGTCCTCGTCCAGCGGGACGCAGCGCAGCGGCACGCCCTCCGGCTTCGGGTCCAGCACCCTGTCGCGGTCCGCCCACTTCTTGTCGCACGCAAGGTCGTGCGCGCGGTCGTTCATCCTCCTCTCCAGGTCCTTCAGCGGCATGCTGTTGCGCTGTGGGTCCTGCAGCAGGCCGCGCCACTCGTCCTCCAGCGCCAAGAACTCCGCGTCCTCGTCCAGCGGGACGCAGCGCAGCGGCACGCCCTCCGGCTTCGGGTCCAGCACCCTGTCGCGGTCCGCCCACTTCTTGTCGCACGCAAGGTCGTGCGCGCGGTCGTTCATCCTCCTCTCCAGGTCCTTCAGCGGCATGCTGTTGCGCTGTGGGTCCTGCAGCAGGCCGCGCCACTCGTCCTCCAGCGCCAAGAACTCCGCGTCCTCGTCCAGCGGGACGCAGCGCAGCGGCACGCCCTCCGGCTTCGGGTCCAGCACCCTGTCGCGGTCCGCCCACTTCTTGTCGCACGCAAGGTCGTGCGCGCGGTCGTTCATCCTTCTCTCCAGGTCCTTCAGCGGCATGCTGTTGCGCTGTGGGTCCTGCAGCAGGCCGCGCCACTCGTCCTCCAGCGCCACGAACTCCGCGTCCTCGTCCAGCGGGACGCAGCGCAGCGGCACGCCCTCCGGCTTCGGGTCCAGCACCCTGTCGCGGTCCGCCCACTTCTTGTCGCACGCAAGGTCGTGCGCGCGGTCGTTCATCCTCCTCTCCAGGTCCTTCAGCGGCATGCTGTTGCGCTGTGGGTCCTGCAGCAGGCCGCGCCACTCGTCCTCCAGCGCCACGAACTCCGCGTCCTCGTCCAGCGGGACGCAGCGCAGCGGCACGCCCTCCGGCTTCGGGTCCAGCACCCTGTCGCGGTCCGCCCACTTCTTGTCGCACGCAAGGTCGTGCGCGCGGTCGTTCATCCTCCTCTCCAGGTCCTTCAGCGGCATGCTGCTGCGCTGTGGGTCCTGCAGCAGGCCGCGCCACTCGTCCTCCAGCGCCACGAACTCCGCGTCCTCGTCCAGCGGGACGCAGCGCAGCGGCACGCCCTCCGGCTTCGGGTCCAGCACCCTGTCGCGGTCCGCCCACTTCTTGTCGCACGCAAGGTCGTGCGCGCGGTCGTTCATCCTTCTCTCCAGGTCCTTCAGCGGCATGCTGTTGCGCTGTGGGTCCTGCAGCAGGCCGCGCCACTCGTCCTCCAGCGCCACGAACTCCGCGTCCTCGTCCAGCGGGACGCAGCGCAGCGGCACGCCCTCCGGCTTCGGGTCCAGCACCCTGTCGCGGTCCGCCCACTTCTTGTCGCACGCAAGGTCGTGCGCGCGGTCGTTCATCCTCCTCTCCAGGTCCTTCAGCGGCATGCTGTTGCGCTGTGGGTCCTGCAGCAGGCCGCGCCACTCGTCCTCCAGCGCCACGAACTCCGCGTCCTCGTCCAGCGGGACGCAGCGCAGCGGCACGCCCTCCGGCTTCGGGTCCAGCACCCTGTCGCGGTCCGCCCACTTCTTGTCGCACGCAAGGTCGTGCGCGCGGTCGTTCATCCTCCTCTCCAGGTCCTTCAGCGGCATGCTGCTGCGCTGTGGGTCCTGCAGCAGGCCGCGCCATTCGTCCTCCAGCGCCACGAACTCCGCGTCCTCGTCCAGCGGGACGCAGCGCAGCGGCACGCCCTCCGGCTTCGGGTCCAGCACCCTGTCGCGGTCCGCCCACTTCTTGTCGCACGCAAGGTCGTGCGCGCGGTCGTTCATCCTTCTCTCCAGGTCCTTCAGCGGCATGCTGTTGCGCTGTGGGTCCTGCAGCAGGCCGCGCCACTCGTCCTCCAGCGCCACGAACTCCGCGTCCTCGTCCAGCGGGACGCAGCGCAGCGGCACGCCCTCCGGCTTCGGGTCCAGCACCCTGTCGCGGCCCGCCCACTTCTTGTCGCACGCAAGGTCGTGCGCGCGGTCGTTCATCCTTCTCTCCAGGTCCTTCAGCGGCATGCTGTTGCGCTGTGGGTCCTGCAGCAGGCCGCGCCACTCGTCCTCCAGCGCCAAGAACTCCGCGTCCTCGTCCAGCGGGACGCAGCGCAGCGGCACGCCCTCCGGCTTCGGGTCCAGCACCCTGTCGCGGCCCGCCCACTTCTTGTCGCACGCAAGGTCGTGCGCGCGGTCGTTCATCCTCCTCTCCAGGTCCTTCAGCGGCATGCTGCTGCGCTGTGGGTCCTGCAGCAGGCCGCGCCACTCGTCCTCCAGCGCCACGAACTCCGCGTCCTCGTCCAGCGGGACGCAGCGCAGCGGCACGCCCTCCGGCTTCGGGTCCAGCACCCTGTCGCGGCCCGCCCACTTCTTGTCGCACGCAAGGTCGTGCGCGCGGTCGTTCATCCTCCTCTCCAGGTCCTTCAGCGGCATGCTGCTGCGCTGTGGGTCCTGCAGCAGGCCGCGCCACTCGTCCTCCAGCGCCACGAACTCCGCGTCCTCGTCCAGCGGGACGCAGCGCAGCGGCACGCCCTCCGGCTTCGGGTCCAGCACCCTGTCGCGGCCCGCCCACTTCTTGTCGCACGCAAGGTCGTGCGCGCGGTCGTTCATCCTCCTCTCCAGGTCCTTCAGCGGCATGCTGTTGCGCTGTGGGTCCTGCAGCAGGCCGCGCCACTCGTCCTCCAGCGCCAAGAACTCCGCGTCCTCGTCCAGCGGGACGCAGCGCAGCGGCACGCCCTCCGGCTTCGGGTCCAGCACCCTGTCGCGGTCCGCCCACTTCTTGTCGCACGCAAGGTCGTGCGCGCGGTCGTTCATCCTCCTCTCCAGGTCCTTCAGCGGCATGCTGTTGCGCTGTGGGTCCTGCAGCAGGCCGCGCCACTCGTCCTCCAGCGCCAAGAACTCCGCGTCCTCGTCCAGCGGGACGCAGCGCAGCGGCACGCCCTCCGGCTTCGGGTCCAGCACCCTGTCGCGGTCCGCCCACTTCTTGTCGCACGCAAGGTCGTGCGCGCGGTCGTTCATCCTCCTCTCCAGGTCCTTCAGCGGCATGCTGCTGCGCTGTGGGTCCTGCAGCAGGCCGCGCCACTCGTCCTCCAGCGCCACGAACTCCGCGTCCTCGTCCAGCGGGACGCAGCGCAGCGGCACGCCCTCCGGCTTCGGGTCCAGCACCCTGTCGCGGCCCGCCCACTTCTTGTCGCACGCAAGGTCGTGCGCGCGGTCGTTCATCCTCCTCTCCAGGTCCTTCAGCAGCATGCTGTTGCGCTGTGGGTCCTGCAGCAGGCCGCGCCACTCGTCCTCCAGCGCCACGAACTCCGCGTCCTCGTCCAGCGGGACGCAGCGCAGCGGCACGCCCTCCGGCTTCGGGTCCAGCACCCTGTCGCGGTCCGCCCACTTCTTGTCGCACGCAAGGTCGTGCGCGCGGTCGTTCATCCTCCTCTCCAGGTCCTTCAGCGGCATGCTGCTGCGCTGTGGGTCCTGCAGCAGGCCGCGCCACTCGTCCTCCAGCGCCACGAACTCCGCGTCCTCGTCCAGCGGGACGCAGCGCAGCGGCACGCCCTCCGGCTTCGGGTCCAGCACCCTGTCGCGGCCCGCCCACTTCTTGTCGCACGCAAGGTCGTGCGCGCGGTCGTTCATCCTCCTCTCCAGGTCCTTCAGCGGCATGCTGTTGCGCTGTGGGTCCTGCAGCAGGCCGCGCCACTCGTCCTCCAGCGCCAAGAACTCCGCGTCCTCGTCCAGCGGGACGCAGCGCAGCGGCACGCCCTCCGGCTTCGGGTCCAGCACCCTGTCGCGGTCCGCCCACTTCTTGTCGCACGCAAGGTCGTGCGCGCGGTCGTTCATCCTCCTCTCCAGGTCCTTCAGCGGCATGCTGTTGCGCTGTGGGTCCTGCAGCAGGCCGCGCCACTCGTCCTCCAGCGCCAAGAACTCCGCGTCCTCGTCCAGCGGGACGCAGCGCAGCGGCACGCCCTCCGGCTTCGGGTCCAGCACCCTGTCGCGGTCCGCCCACTTCTTGTCGCACGCAAGGTCGTGCGCGCGGTCGTTCATCCTCCTCTCCAGGTCCTTCAGCGGCATGCTGTTGCGCTGTGGGTCCTGCAGCAGGCCGCGCCACTCGTCCTCCAGCGCCAAGAACTCCGCGTCCTCGTCCAGCGGGACGCAGCGCAGCGGCACGCCCTCCGGCTTCGGGTCCAGCACCCTGTCGCGGTCCGCCCACTTCTTGTCGCACGCAAGGTCGTGCGCGCGGTCGTTCATCCTCCTCTCCAGGTCCTTCAGCGGCATGCTGCTGCGCTGTGGGTCCTGCAGCAGGCCGCGCCACTCGTCCTCCAGCGCCACGAACTCCGCGTCCTCGTCCAGCGGGACGCAGCGCAGCGGCACGCCCTCCGGCTTCGGGTCCAGCACCCTGTCGCGGCCCGCCCACTTCTTGTCGCACGCAAGGTCGTGCGCGCGGTCGTTCATCCTCCTCTCCAGGTCCTTCAGCGGCATGCTGTTGCGCTGTGGGTCCTGCAGCAGGCCGCGCCACTCGTCCTCCAGCGCCACGAACTCCGCGTCCTCGTCCAGCGGGACGCAGCGCAGCGGCACGCCCTCCGGCTTCGGGTCCAGCACCCTGTCGCGGTCCGCCCACTTCTTGTCGCACGCAAGGTCGTGCGCGCGGTCGTTCATCCTCCTCTCCAGGTCCTTCAGCGGCATGCTGTTGCGCTGTGGGTCCTGCAGCAGGCCGCGCCACTCGTCCTCCAGCGCCACGAACTCCGCGTCCTCGTCCAGCGGGACGCAGCGCAGCGGCACGCCCTCCGGCTTCGGGTCCAGCACCCTGTCGCGGTCCGCCCACTTCTTGTCGCACGCAAGGTCGTGCGCGCGGTCGTTCATCCTCCTCTCCAGGTCCTTCAGCGGCATGCTGTTGCGCTGTGGGTCCTGCAGCAGGCCGCGCCACTCGTCCTCCAGCGCCACGAACTCCGCGTCCTCGTCCAGCGGGACGCAGCGCAGCGGCACGCCCTCCGGCTTCGGGTCCAGCACCCTGTCGCGGTCCGCCCACTTCTTGTCGCACGCAAGGTCGTGCGCGCGGTCGTTCATCCTCCTCTCCAGGTCCTTCAGCGGCATGCTGTTGCGCTGTGGGTCCTGCAGCAGGCCGCGCCACTCGTCCTCCAGCGCCACGAACTCCGCGTCCTCGTCCAGCGGGACGCAGCGCAGCGGCACGCCCTCCGGCTTCGGGTCCAGCACCCTGTCGCGGTCCGCCCACTTCTTGTCGCACGCAAGGTCGTGCGCGCGAGTTCTTAGAGCTTTTTCGAGTGTCCGGATGTCGTCGGATTGCGGATCAGCTCCTGATTGGAGGCTTAGTCGGCGCTTACTTTCTAGGTCGACGAAGTCTGTATCATTGTCGAGGGGAATGGCTTTCACTGGCACATGTGCTGGTCTAGAGTCGAGAAAGCCGTCACGCTCTTTCCATTTGGCGGCCTCTGCGATTTGATGGAGTCGTTCGTTCACAGATTTTTCGTACGCGCGTAGCTGAGACGTGGCCGTGTTGTGGTGATTCTTTGCCTTGTCGACGTTGTCGATGGCTTTCCAGAAAGCTTGGTCTCTGCCTACGGACGGAAGCGCGGGGAGAGGGATGCTGGCCGGGCGTGTGTGGATGAATGGGTAGCGTCGTGCCAGCTCCTCCGCTGCCAGTTCGTTCACGCGATGTTGCATGCCTTCCTGAATGAACGTGATCTGTGCTGCGGGCAGATTGCTAGCCTGTCCCTTCTTGAGCTTCTCTTCTCTCTCCATGTATTCACGATCGTCGTCAAGACCCACCTCAGTCAACAGAATGCCGAAGGGCTTGTCGTCAAGGAAGGCACGTAGCGCTTGCACGGCCTGCCGCTTTAGCTCAGCGTTTCGCTTGCGAATGGCATCCTTGATATCGTTGATCTGGTCCTCGTTGGCGATGGGATCTTCGGACATGAGGGCGTAGAGCTTCTCCTCCAGGTCCTGGCACGGTGCGTCACTGCCAATTGACATAACGGAGGGGCTTCGGCGCCCCTCACCCGTGATTTGGGCTCGCATGTTATCACGGAAGTCCTCTGCAATCTTTGCCGCGCGGGCCTTCAACTTCTCCTCGTTGCTGGCGATAGCGTGGGGGTCCGTGTTAGGCATCTTTAAGAGCTCCATGCGCTCCTCCTCGAGACGTCGGATGACTTGGTCCTCATCGAGGTCAAGCAAGTTGACGGGCACTCCACTTGGCTTGCCGTAGAGTCTCGCGCGCTCGTCTTTGATCATTGCCTTTGCCAGCGCCTCAGCGCGGCTAATAATCGCTGCCTCAGTCGCGTGAACGGCCTCTGCGTTTCGCACAGGGTCGCGCTTGAGTCGTGCGCGTTGAGCTTCTAGCCTGGCGATGATGGGATCGGTATCCAGAGGCAGCTCACTCAGGGTCTTGTCATAGTAGCTAGCTTTCATGTATTGTGGGCGCTCTGCTGCGTTCATCGCTCTGGCCATCTCATCCGCCATTCCGTTCAGCTCCTTTTCAATCTCCGCCACCACGTCCATGTCCGAGCTCGGTTGCTTCAGCAAGTCACGTCGCCTTCGCTCTTTCTTGAGGAAGTCGTCGTTGTCGTTGAGAAGCAAATCCTCCATGCGCCGTCCGTGGTGCTCCCGTGCGAGGTAGCTGGGGCGCTGCTTGGCTAGCATCTCTGCCGCCATCCCTTTTGCCATGTTATTCAGCTCGTTCCCCAACGCAGCGATCGCGGCGGCGCTCTCGCGCGAGTTCTTCAGCTTTTCGTGTCGTAGTGCCTCCTTGAGAATAAAGTTGCGATCATCGTTCAGCGGCAGCTCATCTACCGCCACGCGCAGATGCTCTGGCTTCAAATACTGCCGGTCCGCCGCGAGCTTCGCCCTTGCCAAGCCCTCGGCACGCTCGTTGAGGGCGTCGTTCAGCTTGCGAATCTTCGCCTCGTCGCACGACTCCTCCTGACGCTCGCGCAGCCGCGCCACCTCGAGCGCGTGGAACTCCGGGTCGGAGTCAAGCGGTAAACCATCACATGAGATCCCCAAAGGCATGGGGTTGAGGAAGAGATCGCGCTCATTTTCCTTGAGCTTCTTCGCCATCTCTCCCGCACGCTCCTTGAGCGTTTCGCGCAGTGCCACGACGTCGCCGCGATTTTTCTGTAGATCCCTCATGGCAACTCGCAGCTCGTGCTCCAGCCCAGTGAATTCCTCGTCCTCGTTCAACGGAAGCAGCTCCAGCGGTACCCCTTCCAGCTCGGGTCCGAGGAAAGCGCGCTCCTGGTCGTGCATGTCATCGGCCAACCTCGTTGCCATGTCCTCCATCTTATTCTCGAGAGAGTTCATGCGTGCCGCGTGCTGCGAAGCGTGTTTTTTCAGCTGCTCTCTCTCCCCCGCCATCTTTGCAAAGGCGGGGGTCTCCATGAGCAGGAGGTCCTCCGTCCAGATGCCCTGGTACCGCGGACGCATAAACGAGAGCGAGGGCGTCTTCTCCCTCTCCTTCGCCTCCGTATTGGCAGGCGGCCGCGTCTCCACGGTTGCCTCCACGGATTGAGTGCCGTCGCCAACATCACTCCGCGCCGTATCACTGTCGACTAGTGCGACCGGCGGCTCCCCCTCGAGCTCTTCAGAGCTCGGCGGATTCTCGTACACATCTGTGATGCGCACTCGCGCCATCTCGACGCACACAATCTCGACTCGGCACTTCACCTCCTCGTCTCGCGCCGCCGGGCACGTAATGGAGAGCACGTAGTGGCCTTGAGCAGGCAGGTGTGCCACCAGGCCGATTTCCTTCAAATTCGACGCCGCCGACACCTGCGCCATCTTCTGGTTCGCGTCATCGTAGAGGTACATGCCAACGTAGTTGTCGGTGCGCACGTTGCTACCGCCGCGCGCGTCGCGGTTCCATTGCGAGAGAAGAATGTGTGCGTCCGTCGGTACATCGACGAAGAAGTCGACTCTATCCTTCCCCTCGGGCACCAGTGTGACGTGCTTGACAGCCGGTAAGTCACGTGCGACGTTGACGCGAAGGCGTTCAATGCTTACCGCACCCTCGTCCGCTGGTGTCCGGTACCAGTACGAGAGCAGAAAGATGCTTTTCTCGTGGTACATCGCTGTTGGGACAAGGTAGCACTGTGACTGCGGCGGAACGCGAATCTTGCTCGCCACCTCGCGATAGTTGAGGAAGACACGCTTGTGCACCACGTCGTGGTTGTTGTGGGTGACGAGGTACGTCGGAATCGAATCCGTCTCTATGCTCTGTGCCAGGAGGAGGTCGCACCGCACGTAGCTCAGCTCGGGCAACACGTGTAGCTGGTGCCGCTTGTCCGGTTGCCGTATCATGCCCATCACCTCCACTGCCTCGCTGCCTGTGTTGCGAACGATGTAGAGCGGGTTCTCACGCCACGTGAGCAGCGACGGGTTGCCACCGTTCGTGCCGTCACCCCATTCGCTGTGGAAGTTCCAGCACGGTTCCATGAGCCCGCGAAGATGAGCCTGCGAGATGGTAAAGAAAGAGCGCAAGAAGACGTTGACTGGCACGAAGATGGTATTCTGCGTGGCGTTGCAGTGGCGCATCTCTCGCGACGCCCACCGCGGATCTGCTGGGTCGGACATGGGGCCAGTGTAGGAAATCTCCGCGTACGGGTTGTGCAGCTGCACAATGACCTCGCTGAGGGTGCGAGGGGGAGAAGAGGTGGCAAGAATGTTGAGGATTCCGTAAAACTGGTGAGGTGCCAGGCCCAGACTCTCTGCGTTGTCGCCAGATAGGGCCGCCACGGCTGTCATGCGCAGCTCGTCACGCAGCCTCACCCAGTAAACGGGAGATGCTATGTCGAACCCGACCGACTTTGCTGTTACTTCGTCCAGCGGCGTGTTAATGACAGGGCACCCACTGAAGTCGTGATACACTTCAGCGAGCGAGCAACCCGCCAAGTTCTCATAAAGCGTGTAGAACTTCGCGTACGCCTTCTCCAGCAGCAGCGGCCACCAGTGGTGCGTCGGCGAGCGGCAAAACACCGTGTCGCCCTTCACCATCGGAATGCGGTCGTCGATCTCCACCTTGATCCACTGACCGTAGCGGTGGAACTGGAACGTGTAGCGGCCATCCTTGCGCGGGTTCTTCGAGATGAAGCAGTTGCGGATCACGTCGGGGTGGTTCTCGATCAGAGTGGCGAACCCAGTAAGGCAGCAGCACTCGTGCATCGCACCCTGCCCGAATTGGTCGCGGCTCAGCACGTTCGGCAGCAGCGGCCTCGTCTTGCCTTCGGGGTAAAGGTCGCCGATGTGCAACCACGGCTCCGATGTCACATCGCGGTTGCTCAGCATAAATCCGCGATCCTCAAATGGCACGTTACTGTCTGGGTGCTCACGCACATCGACTGGCTGCTCCTGAAACGGGTTGTAGTCGATGCGAGCGACTCGTGTGTCTACGCCTTCGCTATCTGCGACGCTCTCCGCTTCATCCGGCAGCATGGCGGCGTCCTCTGGTGCATTGACGCGGCGAATATGGCTGCCAAAGGAAGACACAATGGTGACGTTGGCGGTTATGTGGCCCTTGCCGCGCGGGCACGTGATGGAGATGGCATAGCGACCGCTGCGGGGGAGGCGGTGGATGATGCTCGTCTCGCGGAAGTTCGTGGCAGCGTGCACACCGGCTATCTTGCGGTCCGTGTCGTCGTAGAGGTACATGCCCATGTAGTCCTGCGCCATGGCATCGCCGCCTGTCTTGGGGCTGACGTAGGGCTTTGTTTGGTGGAGAAGTATATGAACGTCGGTGGGTTCATCAACGTAGAAGTCGAGACGGTCCTTAGTGCGCATCTGAAGCTGCACCGTTCCTGCGGCAGGGTTCTCCCAGTCCATCTCGGGGACCGTGAGCTTCTTTATGGTGATGTTGCTGTAGTCTTCATGGACCATGCGGTGGGCGGACAGCAGGAACCTGGCCTCTTCGCCTTGATGCATGCAGGAAGGCACAAGATAGCAGAGTGATTGCGGCGGGACGATGACGCTGCTCGCCACCTCGCGCGAGTTGAGGAAGAGGCTCTTGTGAATGGGCTTGTGGTTGTTACCAGTGACCCAGAAGGTCGGGATCGGGTAGAGGTAGGAGTACTGGGAAAGTATCATGCCACACTGCTTGTACGTGGCTGTCTCCTCCGGGCCCTTCCGGTGCCGCTGGTCCTCCTGCTTGACCACAAAGGAGAGAGTCACCGCCTCTGTGCCGTGATTACTGATGTAGTATAGCGGGTTCTTGCGCCACGTGACGTACGTCGGGTTGCCGCCGGCCGACTCACCCTTCCACTCGTCCTCAAAGTACGTCGCATCCGAGGCGACGGTGCTGATGTAGCACAGCTGCATCGAATTGACGATGCGAAGAAAAACGTTCAGTGGCAGGAAAATGGAGCGCGGGTTGCCGACGTCGTACTTGACCCGCTGCTTCTCCGACCACGCCGAGTCGTTCGGGTTGAGGGGGCCGCTGTAGAGAAACTCGTCATCTTCGAAAGGATTGTGCATATGCACGAGAATGTCATCCAGCGAGGATGTGCCGTGGAGGGAGAAGATGTCGAGGATGCCGTACTGTTGCTCGCGCTGCAGACCCATTGTCTCCACCTCCACATCCTTTGTGAGGGCTGACGCGACAAACTCGCCAGACTGGATGCGCTGTGCCAAGTCGAGCCAATAGCGTCCTTCAAGCACATTGCAGTTTGCCGCCTTGGCCAGCTTGGCGTCCATGGGGATGTTCAGCACCGGGTTGCCTGTCAGGTCGTGGAATGTCTCTAAAAGGGTGCAGCCCTCGAGGTGGTCGTAGGCGGTGTAGAACTTCGCGTACGCCTTCTCCAGCAGCAGCGGCCACCAGTGCTCAGTCGGGGAGCGAGCATAGAGCACCTCGCCTTCTTCCATGGCGATGCGGTCGTCGATCTCGACCTTTACCCACTCCTGCCCGCGGAAGAACTGGAACGTGTAGCGGCCATCCTGGCGCACCTTCTTCGTCACAAAGCAGTTGCGGATCACATCCGGGAAGCGGATCAGCGTTGCAAGTGCCGAGAGCATGAAGCATTCATAGTGGTTGCCCTGGCCGAACTGCTCGCGCGAGAATACTTCGGGCAGCAGCGGCTGGTTCACACCAGCTGGGTACAGCTGCCTGATCGAAATCCAATCATCGGTGATGCCGGCGTTGTTCTTGTTAAACTCGTGGTCTGCAAACACCTCGCCGCTGTCCGGCGTTTCGTGGATAGACGATGCCGCCATCACACGGCGTGGGCGACGTCACGGAAGTGAGACAGAGGAAAGGGACGAAAGAAGTGGGTGAGCGCGTTGTATAACAGAAATCCGAGAAGATGAAGTAAACGAAGGAGCAAAGAAAAAAAAGAAAAACGAAAACGAATGTACGATGTGTGTGTCTCCTGGGGAGGGGGGTCGGCAATCGAAGCAGCGGAACAGAACAAAGTGGCGCAGGGAGACACAGCAGAAAAAAAAAACGAAGCGAAAAAAAAAGTGTATAGAGGGCGCGTGTGCTTCTCTCTCTGTGTTTAAGTGCGTGCGTGCGTGTGTGTGTGTGTGCGTGTGCGCGGTCGGCAGTGCGTGCGAGCGAACGGTCCAGCGATGGGGCCTCGCTCGTTTTGTGTTTTGCTTCTCTCCGCTTGTGATCAGCTGCCGCGGGGAGAGAAGAGCACGTCTGCCGCGGGTATCCGCCCCAGCGGTGCCGTCTCAGCTCTCTGCTTCTCGCTGCGCGATCTACAACACCACCCGAATGCGATCTCGCTTTGGCGCACTGACTCACACGCACGCTTCTCTGCCTATATGAGGCGGAAACGAGAAAATCGCCCGAAGAGAGCCGAAAACGCGTATTATGTGCGTGTGGGCAATCACAGATTACAAGGGAGCGAAGCGTGACAAGCTGGGATGGGCACGTCACGTCGCACGAGACGCCGACACAGCCGAAAAGGCGGCGTTTCGGGAGCAACCAGCAGCGGAAGGTGAAGACCGAGAAGTAGACACAGCGAAGAAGATGGGGAGAGCAGCAGGCAGAGGAAAGGAATGAAGGGCACCCCGAGACCGGCGATAATCCACCAATCACGGGGGCAATTCGAAAGCAAAATGGGGGAGCGGAGCGGGAGAAGTCGACCAACAATAAATCAAAGAGCACGTGATGGTCAACACCTGGCAAACACAGAAACGCACAAGCAAGCGCACTGTACGCAGCCGACAATGATGAATGGGGGTGTGGGTGGTGGAGAGGAGAGTGCTCGCAGGAGACGCAGCGGAGTGGGGGGGGCACCGCTCTCACACAAAGTCGCTTGAGTCCTCACAAACTGCACGCACGCACGCAAACGAAAAAAAAAACGAAGCGAAAAGAAGAAAGGGATGGGGAGGACGCCTAGACCCTATCTCGCAGAATGAGCTACACACACACGCACACACACGCGAGCCTGTGAATATGGAGGAGGGGGGGTGTCTGCTCTGCGCAGTGGTCCTCAGAGGGTGAGGTGTGCCTGAGGGAAAGGTTCACAAAACAAAGGTAGTGAGGACAGAGGAGCGAGAGAGCAGGTGCTGTAGTGCGGAGTCGTGCTCAAGTGGCCGTGAGCGGCGCAGAAAGACGGGTGAAGGGAGGAGGCCGCGAAAGGTGGGGTAAAAGAGATGACACACCCGCTTAAGTCGTCCCGCGAGGTCGCACAGCTCGTTGGGAACACACAGAAAAGAAAGACGAGAGTGGGCAAAAGGAAAAGAGCGAACTGCGCCGCAAAGCCGCTAGGTGGCGACCGTCACGCCACCACCTCCTGCGAGTGGTGTCGTTGCTTGTTTCTGTGGGCGATCTCTGTTGCCGCCCTTCACAGCGAGGCGATGCTACCCGTGGGGTGTCGTATGTCCGATCTGTTTCGGCTCCCTTTGTTTTTGTTGTCTCTATGGGCACCGGCGTGCGCGTTCGAGGGTTCCCTCTCTCGAGTGAGGGAGCTACAAGAGAAGAAATGCACGTCGAGAGCGAGCGGGCGGGAGAGAGGGGTGAGAAGTGGAGGACACCATGAATCAATGATGTTTCGACAGAAAAATCAACGCAGGCGCACTTAGGCACACTCGGAAAACGAAACTATACATACTGAAGCGCGAGCGCGATGTGCGCGAATGATGAAGCAACGAGGAGGATGGAGGAAAGATCAGGCGTATAGAGAGAGAAAGAGCAGCGAAGTGAGCGTGTATCATTCGATGTCTCACAAAAGGGAAGAGGTGGAGAGTGCGCAAGAAAGACGACGACTGTAATTATCCGTGCAGACCCGCGGGACACACAGAAGCGGTGACAGCTACTCGATGACCGTTCCGCCGCTTCTGCTCATGATGCCCCGCATAACTCTGTGTGCATCGGTCGGCCAGGTTGCGGTGCGGTACGCCGCACACATACGTGGACGTGATGCTGCTATGTATGCTAAGCTATGTGAGAGTGTGTAAGGGGGAAGAGGGCGAGAGGAACACGACATGTGGGACATGATGCCCAATGACTGTAAATCATCACACCTCTCTACAGTGTTTGTTTTACGTACCCTCTTGGATTTTACTTGATCTGGCTCGTGTTGCGTGCGCCGACCGCAGACAACCGCAGTAGCGGCGTCCTGCTCTTCGCATACGGCATACGTGTTACACAACCGACAGACCCGAAAAGGTCTCGATTATCACTACCGCCGCGCATCCCCCACGCGCCCGTCATTGCTCGTCCACGACCCGCCAAAGAGGGAAGCGTCACGCGTGCATCGGCGGAGATGAAGTGTGTGTGTGGGGGGGGGGGCTAAGAACAAGACGGCTGCTCCGTCTTCAGCAGGCGCTACTGCAGTCGCCGCTGCTGTCGCTTTGATTCGCCTCGCCATCGCCCCCGACGGCGGGCAGGTCCTCCAGCCGCACCACGCCCCTCCTCAGGGCCTCCTGCAGACACGCTGGCAGGGAATGCGGGCTCAGCAGGGAAGTGTCGACAGCCACGCGCGCCGGCGTGCGGTGTGGCCGCATCATCTCAGCTAGCTTTGCCTCCTCATCCTTGTCCTCCGAGGCGGCCGAAGAGTGCCGGTGCGCGTAGCTGCGAGCCCGGCAGAGGTCCAGAACCTCCGGCGCGGCTGCCGTGCCGTCATCGCCGCCGCTGCGCGTGCGGATGGGGAAGCGGCGCGGCACCCGCGACAACTGCACCGGCGCCAGGAAGGACTCCGTCGCATTCCGCAGCAGGGAGTAGCCGCCCCCCTGCCATTCCAGAAAGACGTGGCTGACAGGCGCGCTCGCGGGGTCCGCCGGAAGGCGCAGCGGCACCGTCACCAGAGCCACCGCCGCCCGCACTTCGTTCATTTCCATCTCTCGCACCACCGACGACGACATGCACGGCATGGATCGAATGCTCACCGGGCGACCATCTCGGACAGGAGTGTAGAACGTGGGCTCTGGGAGAGGCATGACATCCGATCCATCGCCTTCCTGCACTCTTGAGCGCGTATCACGGGCGGGTGACGCGATGGCGCAGCCGTTCCCTGACCCGGCAGGGATGTGACCAGCTTTCGCGTCGTTGTCCTCAGCCTCGACCAACAGCGGCAGGCCACTTGCCCCTGATAGTTTCGACCAGCCCCAGATGTACCGTCCCTCCTCCACGTAAGTGAGATGGTACGTGGATATGTGTGTCGCAAAGGCCTCCTCGGCTGGGAGGTACACCAGGGCGTACTGCTCCGCCGTGAAGGGGTCTGTGGCGCGGCCAAAGGCCTCGATACGCTGCCCGAAGGGAACCTCCCCCACTACGTCCGCGTACCGGTGGGGAAAGCGGCGAACCCGAATCGTCTTCTCCGGCCGCGCTGGCTGGTACACGCGGTAATACGGCTTCACCTCGTCCCAGAGGCCCACCACACCGTCCGTCCACCTGATACAAGCCCTGTTCACCGACACGGCGTCAGCCTCCTTCACATCGCCGGCGAACATGACGCCGGTAGACGCGGGGGAGCCACCGTTCAAGGAGCCAGCGCTGCCGTCGTAGCTGTCAGCGCCATTGGTTGTGCGACGACCAGCCCTCGCAGAATAGTGCGGGACCACCGTACCCTGGCGGACGTAGCTCTTTAGTTCATACCAGCGCCGGTGCAGGAGCGGCTGCCACTCAACCTCCGCCAGTAGGCCAGGCGATAGCATCTCTGTCCCGCTCAACCGCCATCGCACCACCGGCGCAATCTTCAATGGCGGCGGCAATTGTGCCTCTGCGCGACGCACGCCGAGTGCCTCTTCCAGTGCCTCCCGAACAAGCACCGAAGGCGCATCGAGTGGAGCCAGCAGAAGCGCAGAGCGAGTGCCCTTGCAAAGGTCCCAGCGGTGCAGAGACACAACAATGCGGCAGCGCGGCGCTCCGGGCACACAGTTTGCGCAGGCGAGAGGCACGGGAGCGGTTGCCGTGTAGAAGCCGTCCGCAAAGCAGGCCACTCGCATGGGGATAGTCAGAGCCCACAGGGCGTAGGGCGTGGGCTCGCCATCCGCCGCCGATGCCCAGGAATCCAGCAACTCTGCCTCGATGGCCACGATAACGGTGCGATGACGCACATCCAGCACGGCGCACGTGCCGGTCCTCTCCACCATGAAGGACGACGGGGCGATGGGCATACTCCCCCCTGCCACCTTCCCTCTGTACCCTTGCTGAGAGAGCTCCGACACGGTGGGCGGGGGATCTATTAAGTGAGGTAATTGGTGAAGCTCCAGGCGGTTACCGTAATTATGTGCGTCAGATATAAAGAGGCGCCTTGGCGATATCACGTTTGACCGGTTGTGCAGCCCGCTCACGTCACGAGATTACGACCTCGCGACGGCGCGCTACGCTGTGCTGTGAGCACCACCACTCCTCTTTTCTCCGTTGCGATCAAGTGCGGCGCTCGTCAGCGGTCAGCGAGTGAAAGGCGCAAATCGCAGCGTTGGACTCTGAAGACAGAGAAGGAACAAAAAAAAAACACCCACGTCTCACTGTACGATGCATGCTCTAGCTTCTGCGACCATCGGCAGCCCCGTTCCTGCTGTTGTTGCTTTTTTTTCGAGTCAGGGCTTGATCTAATTCCTTCGCATATCACCCGAACTCGACAACCATTCTCGCAGGTTTGTGCCTGCGTGGGTGGGCGTATGAGTGCCCGCGCGGGTCTGGCCCTGGTGCGCCGAACGCCCGTGAAAAGCAAAGGAGAAAAGGCAGGCGCAAGATGAAAAGGAGATAGTGAGAGAGACCAGAAGAGCATCAAGCAAGCAACGTGGCATCGAGAGCGAGAACAAGAACGGCAAAAGGGGTGCAGAGATGTGCATCAACGAGGAGCATACAGGGAGAGCCAAGCACGCGGCGTCCACAGAAGTGCTCTCACGCAGCATTATCTGGCTTGGAATCCTTGAGCGATGCCGCACCCGCAGCGGCGAAGTTGACGACTCCAAAGGAGACCGGGAGAGGCACGTGGAGAAGACAGCGCATGGAGAATGCACGTCGCTCAGAGTAGGAAAAAAAAACGTCTTCACGCTTGCTGGCTATAGAGAGATGTGTTGGCGAACGAAAGCCCAGTATGCATACACGCGGTGTAGAGGCACTCGAGCGAAGTTCATTCCATGCGCTACTGCAGCTTCGCACGCACCCAAGCCAATGTCTACAAGCGCCTCCGCTTAAATATGCACAACTTCATTGCCGGTGAAAAGAGAAGTAGAGAGAGAGCACCTACGTTTTCGCCGTTGCGACTAACCAACGGCTGAAGCACACATGCAAACAAGGCGCCGCCGTCCCCTCCTCTCCTCTCTCCCGGGCATCCTTACGCTTGCCATCTTTCCCCACCCCGCCCGCGCTCAGCCTCTCTCGCCATCTGTACCCGCCTTTCGATCACGACACCCTCCGCGCACGCCTGGCGCGTCCACATGCAACGGGCGCTCCAGCTAAAATACGCATACCACGCGGTGGGTGCCGCACGCCATTGATCGGCAACCGAACAGCTTCAGTGCGCACTCTACGGCACAAGCAGACATTAAGAAAGTCAGTTATGTCAGCTGCGGAAGCGCTAGGAACACACATGAAAGAAAAAGAAAGGTCGGGGTGCATCACGCACGAACATGGGCCTATGCGCGTGGCTCCGAGTACTTGCAAGTGATGTGCTCAGATACGCTACTCACACGAGCAGCGAGCAAAACATAGGAATAAAAAAGCCTCAAGTTCACAGCCACGACTCTCGTAACAAACATCAAAGAGGATGCCCTTCCCGCTGATTCAGGTGTCTCACATCCAGTC
This sequence comes from Leishmania infantum JPCM5, assembly GCF_000002875.2. NCBI lineage: Eukaryota > Euglenozoa > Kinetoplastea > Trypanosomatida > Trypanosomatidae > Leishmania > Leishmania infantum. Next base: position 140,016 of record NC_009411.2, on the reverse strand, counting down.
CGCTTCCACTACGTGGCCCACTGCTCGCAAGCACACAAGGCAGCAACGCAGTGATTCGGCCATTTCACCGAAGGGAGACATTATCTTCTCCCTCGACAGGCGGTGCAGACCGCGCAAACACACGGGTATCCATCTTTTCTACGACAAGCAACTAAATTTCTGAGAATTTTCTTTTCTCTCCGAAGCCTCCGTTCTCTGTCACGGTGCATCGGAGCTTAGCTGCACTCCACGCTATGCCGGGCCCTGTCACGGGCACATCGCGTGGTGCCAAGCAGCCCTGCACACACACGCCCTACAGCAACGCGCCGGCTCAGCCATCCGAGCACGGCCCCTGCCTCATACTCCACACCACCGCCGCGCTCTGCAGGTCGCCGCACACCCGCACCCGTCACGCCGGCGCCCACCTGCTGTGCATCCCCGTAGGGGTGGCACACAGGCCCCCTCCCCCCGCACCAGAAACGGCAGTCGGGGCCGGGTGCAATGCGTTCCAGCCACGCCGACACCCTGCCTACCACATGGACGGCACAAGCGTGTTCGCTGTCGCGGGCCACCCCGACGCAACGCCACCCAGGGCCCCACCGCCGACACATCAGTGTGGCCATGCATCGCACAGACCCCCCCCCTGCCACGTCGTAGGCACTCTCGGCCCTTGTCACCACGAGAAGTGGGGCTCCGGCGCTGGCAGGGGATAGGAGGGGGGGGGAAGAGGGAGCCGCCTGGGCATACACCGCATACGGTGTGGGGTGTGCTGGGCGCTGAGGTACCACGCAGAGTGAGGGGTGTCCCTCTGGTCAGCAGGGCAGCTGTTAAAGATGCAAAAAAAAAGGAGCATCAGCATTAGTCGCTAATTGTTTGCGGGATGATGTGCAGACGGCGAGAGACACGCGCACCTGCATACGTTTATATATACACAAACCACACGCAAAAGGCGTTGCACTTTCAGTTTTCTCTTGCATCTCGGTTTTTTCGTGTGGTTACGAAGTTCTGTTTTCTTCTCTATTTTGTTTGGGTTTACGATGAGCGTTAGCGGCGAATAATTCCGGGACGCTCGGGCCGTGCCCGACGTTTTTTTTTCCTTAGTCTCGCATTCGCGCGCGTGTGTGTTTGCTGGCAAGAGAAAGAGGAAGGAGGCAAGAGAACATACGCACACGAGAAAAAAAAACGAAAAGAAATAGGTGGCTACCGATGTAAAACGTCATAGAGACCGGCCACAGACGAGAGCGGCGAGCGAGAAAACAGGGTGAAGTAAAACGGGAGTCGCGCTGCCCGGTCAATGGAGATGTTCATTGATATGGCAGCCAGTGGCACACCACGGCAGCCCATCAGCATGCAGAGAAACCAACACACACATCCGCACGAGAGTGCAAGATGATTGCACCTCCTGCCAGAAAGAAAGGTAGACGTACGACTCTTGCCAGCACCCATGCATCCCTCCTTTATCGTCTTCTTCCCGTTCCGCTCAGCTCTACTCTGGTCGCTCACAGGCCGCGCGCCGATAATCGAGCTCTGCGAACGGAAGCCCTTTGCACCCACACTTATCGCGCAGCAAATCTGCACCGATCTCTCTTCCCTTTTTCTTTTTTGATGCGCCTCTGCTCACCACCGAGACGACAAAGAAAAAGGCGAAGAGCAGCTAAAAAAAAAAATAAGACACATCTGCACGGAGGCACGAAGCCACCCACCACCAACAATGGAAAACAGCGACAAGGGGGGAAGATAAGCAACGGAAGGCAGCAGTGGCAGAGCGTGTGCGCGTGTGCGGAAGATAGGGATACATGAGGTGAAGGGAGAGTCAGGAACACAGCCACTAGCACACAGGAAGGAGAGGGGCAAAGGTAGACACACGCACGCACACACGCCTGTGCGCGGGCACAGAACACGTAAGTAGTTATAAAAATTTGAAGGGAGGGAAAAAGAGAAAAAGAAAAAAAAGCGGCACGCACATGAACGTGTGTGTGTGTGTGCGTATGTTCTTTGCTGCTGCTGTTGGTGGCGGTGCGGGGAGGAAGGAAGGGGGAGGGGGAGCGAGAGACGTCTGGCGTGAACAACGGAAGGGAGGCCAACCCATAAAAACCTCTAAACTGAAACGAAAAAAAAAACAAGAAAACAAAACACGACGGTGGTGGAGGAAAAAGGGGGAGAAAAAGGGCTGTGCTCATGCAAGTGATCTGCCCTGGGCTATTCTCAGTGGGGAGGGGAAGGGAGACGGGTTTATGTAAGTGGATGCGGGCGTTGCGTGACAATGCACATGCCTGCCTGCGAGTGGCATGTATGTGGAGCTATTTCCTGCCCTCGCTCCTCTGAGGTCCGAGAAAGAGGAAGAGAGGGAGGGGGCAAAGGCGAGAGAAGGGCGGTAGCGAGCCAAACAATCGCGTTGGCGTCCCCTACCGTCCGCCCACCCACCCCACACACACGCCACGACAAAGAGAGCAGCGAAGAGACGTAAACAAGAAAGCAGAAAGCAAGACAACGGAGAGAGCAGAGGGGAGTGATGGCCGACTCTCTCACAACCTCACAACAGCAAAGGCAAACATCAAAGAACGCAGAGACATCGCACCACAGCGGCAAAGGGAAAACGAGTTAGCAACGCGAAACAACAGCAGCCGGTGTGCCGCGACCGAGTCGTGGACGTTGAAGCAGTAAAGCGCGCGCGCACCTTCGACATGTGTGTGTGTGTGTGCTGCGTTGCCGACGGGAAGGGGGAGGCCTTGGGAAAGAGAGTACAGAGGATAGCAAAGCCGTCGTGACTGTCAGTGCGTGCTATGACGAGTGGGGAAAGCGAACGCACTCCTCACCGGCTTTACCGTCTCTCCTCTAATCGCAATATACAGCACGTCGCGGCTGCCATCTGTCCCACGTCTGCGTCTACACAACTGCATTCTCCGTCTCGACACGTTCGCCGATCTTCACCGGATTGCGCACCTTCTCCACTGTCCACTTGCCGCCGTGGACGATGCGGAGGATGTTTGTGTGGTGCCGAATAACGACGTCGCGGTGGGTGACGGAGATCATGCGCACATTCATGCGGCGCAGGTGGTTGAGCACATCCTGCTCCGTGTCGTCCATCATGGACGTTGCCTCATCTAGAATGGCCACGGGCGTCTCCTTTGTACGATCCATGCGCAGCACATGAAAGAAGACGCGTGCCATGCTGATGCGCTCCTTTTGACCACCACTGAGGCTGCTCCAGTCGTACGACTCATCGGTGTTGCTCAGGTCAAGGCCCATGACGGCGCTGTCGTAGCCACCAATGACGCACACGACCGTCTGCGCACCAGCCATTTCTACAGCCTCACTGATGGCAGCGCGAATCTCCGGCGTCGGCGCCTCTACGGCATCGGGGAAGCAGATCTGCTCGTACAAGGTGCACTGTGGAGCCATGTAGCTGTGCTGTGGCGACAAGAAGAAGCGCACAGATGTGTCTTGGGAGAGCACGCCGGACTTTGGCATCCACAAGCCGCACAGCATGCGCAACAGCGAGGTCTTGCCGCAGCCGTTCTCGCCGATAATAACCCAGTCCTCGTCGCTGCGGAACTCCACGCTCATGTTAGAGAACAGCTGCTGCCCTGCCGGCGACTCCAGCACGACGTGCTCCATCTTGACAAGCGGGAACGTCTTCGCATCGGGAGCGTGGGCGATGCTCTTCATCTGCGTGTACACGAGCGGTGCACCGGGCAGAGACGCGTAGTTGGTGTTCTGGCGAGAGTGAATGAAGGTGCCGGCCGCGATGCTCTCCAGCGTATTGTCAAACTCCGACATCTTCGTCGCAAACTCCGTCAAGTGCGAGAGCTCGCGAAAGTTCACGACGAAGTCCTTCACGCTGGAGTTGAGATCCTCAATTAGCTGAATCTCGAGGTAGACGGCGTTGATCGAGCGATGGTAGGGCGAGCGGCGCGCCCCGGCGAAGGTGACGCACTGCGCCACTACCGTCATGAAGGTCGAGAAAGCTGACTCCATCATCTCGAAGTTGCCCTTCGCGAGGGCCATGTGATCGAGCGACTCCTTGAGCTTCGCGAGCGAGATGTCCAGCTGCCTGAGTATGTACTTACCAGCGCCGTGCATGGCAATGCTCTCCACGTTGTTCAAGTAGTTTGTGAGCATGCGGCGGTAGTCATCCTCGCGCGAGAGCAGCTGGGAGTGGATACGGCCCAATGCTGGAGCGGCACGGCGCAGCACAAACACTGCGGTGGTGGCGATACTGCTCATCATGAGGGCCGACTTCAATCCCGCCTGCTCCACGAGCGCCGCCATAGACGTCACACACCCCAGCGCAGGCAGCACAAAGTAGTACGGCAGCTCCGCGAAGTGCTCGGCGAACTCGCCACAGTAGGTCGAGATGGCTGTGTCGGCCGCCTCCAGACGGCTGTCCAGCATGGTTCCCTGGTAGTACACAAGACGGTTGTAGAAGCGCCGCTGAAAGGTGCTACTGAGGCGCTCGCGATAGCACCCAATCAGCCACGGTCGCAGGCCTTCAATGGCGCCGCTCGTCATGCCAGCGGTAAGGCCCACGGCAATGCGAGCTATAACTTTGCTCACGAACCGCGGCAGCCGCTCCGACGGCACGCCGTGCAGCATGGCGGCCAGCACCTCACCATTCGCCTTGGACACCCACACGCGCAGAACGGCTTTGACGGCAAACAGCAGGATGAAGATGACGGAACCGGCGCTCTCACGGCAGCGCCACGTTGGCAGGGCGATCCGGGCAATCTGAAAAAATCGGTGGCAAAGATCCCAGGTCACCTGCGTGTCGTCCTCTGTGTGCACTGTGGAGATGGTTTGACCGTACAGACGTAGATGGTAGCGCTGCGTCAGGAGGGCCAACGCGAATACAGCAGAAGTGCACGCTACCACGAGCCGATGGACGAGCGGCATCGAGTACACGGCAGTAGAAACGGAGCCCGACTTCTGGAGATCAGAATAAGGGCGCGGCATTGAAAATTCCACAGGCGCTGCGCCACTTGCGTGTATGCGTACAATGCAAGGAGAAGTGCAACGAAGCTTGTGCGTCCCAGCACGCCGCTCGAAACCCACTGGAACACTCGGTCGAAAGAGAAAAGAAAGAAAGGAAGCCGTAGATACGTGTACTACGCCTTCTAGGAAGCACAAGAGAGAGAGGACCACGGAAGACACAACAACCAAACAGCACGCGAGGAAAAGAGGGATGGCACGGATAAATCGCCTGTAGCAGTGGCAGGGGAGAGAAGATGTGGTCAGGACGACCAGTGTCGATGGCGGTCAGCACAGCATCTGACGAGGCGCGTGCAAAACAATTCAAACCGATACATACAAAACGCACGCTCGTGCCTGCGCGCCTGTTTTCTCTTTTATGTTTTTTTTTTGTTTTCATGCTGTCCATTCTCTGTCACGGTGCATCGGAGCTTAGCTGCACTCCACGCTATGCCGGGCCCTGTCACGGGCACATCGCGTGGTGCCAAGCAGCCCTGCACACACACGCCCTACAGCAACGCGCCGGCTCAGCCATCCGAGCACGGCCCCTGCCTCATACTCCACACCACCGCCGCGCTCTGCAGGTCGCCTCACACCCGCACCCGTCACGCCGGCGCCCACCTGCTGTGCATCCCCGTAGGGGTGGCACACAGGCCCCCTCCCCCCGCACCAGAAACGGCAGTCGGGGCCGGGTGCAATGCGTTCCAGCCACGCCGACACCCTGCCTACCACATGGACGGCACAAGCGTGTTCGCTGTCGCGGGCCACCCCGACGCAACGCCACCCAGGGCCCCACCGCCGACACATCAGTGTGGCTATGCATCGCACAGACTCCCCCCCCTGCCACGTCGTAGGCACTCTCGGCCCTTGTCGCCACGAGAAGTGGGGCTCCGGCGCTGGCAGGGGATAGGAGGGGGGGGAAGAGGGAGCCGCCTGGGCATACACCGCATACGGTGTGGGGTGTGCTGGGCGCTGAGGTACCACGCAGAGTGAGGGGTGCCCCTCTCTTCATCACGAAATGAACGGTGCGAAAACGGCACAACCGAAAGATCGACAGCAGGAGAACGAAAGGAAGCGAGCAGGCGCACACAGGCAGAGAACATCTCGAAGAGGAAAAGCAGGCAAGTGTGTGTGTGCGGCGGTTTCTTGTCCAGAATGCCGTGGTGAAGCCATTTCGACAACTCGGAGTACGGCGGTGCACTGGGTGTGATGTTCGATGCCGTTGAGCGACCGCGCAGCGCGCGGTGCGTGCGGCCAAAGATGAGGAAGAAACAAGCAAAAGATGGAGGGCTTTCGCTGTCGAGTCGTGGGTGGTAGTTTTTAGCTTGCGTGTGAGCCGGGTGTCTCGAAGTTGATGCATTACGGAGACACTCGATCGGAACGCGTGGTGCCTCCACCTGTTTTTTCTTCGTTTTCCTCGCTCGGTTTCGAGTCCGAGAAGCGGTGAGTGTCAGAGTGGAACTCACGTGACGCTCCAATCACGGCGGTGGAAAGACAGCCTATTCGCTCAGTGTATGGTATGTGTGTACATCACGCACACCAAAGCAGGTGAGGGAGGAAGGGAGGCCGATGGGCGTTGCGGTGTGCGTCCGCGACACGGGAGGGACGCGAGTGGATGGAAGTGGAGGTGACAAACGGCGAATGTTCACGCGTGGAAGTATAGAGCGGGGCTTCGCATGTGTTTGGGTTTATAGAAAGAAGGCAGAAGTCGCGGCGTGAAATCACGCATGCTCCAGCCGGCTTCGAATGAGAAGAGGAAGGGAGGCAGAGACGGTGCGTGACGAAGAGTTAGGGAAGCGAAAACAGAAGGGGGTGGCTAGCTGTGCAATAGCGGGGTGTCAAATTTGAGGAACGCACGTGTGGCTTTAGAGAGAGACGGCGCGCTTTTGTTTTCCCGGTGCCGTGCCCTCCCAATGTGCCTTGCGTGGCTCCGCGTGGCAGTATGCCACGTGTACGCGCCGCCGTATCGTGGTAGGGGCAGCGAGTACTCGAGCCGTCGCACGAAAAGGGCCGCGCACGCGCGAATGCAACGCGCGCAGAGTTACACACGCACGGTGCGCGCCGGGTCGGCTAGTATGGCGAGCTACTTGGCGAACAGCCGAAATGTTGTCAACATCGCGTTTCGGTGTTCGACTCCGCCTTCACTTCCTCCCTTCCCCGCCTTCGCCACGGGAGTGCACGTCTGCCCTGCCCCGTCATTGCCCGCCGTCCATGCACACAGACACGTACACGAGGACGGAAAAGCGGGAGAAAGCGCACGTCAGGGCGGGGGGAAGGGGTGGTGGCAGGGGGAGATCCAGGCAAGACAGGAGGCGCACGACATGAGCGCCCAATCCAGTGTGAGGAAGAGAGCCGCTGAGGATGTCACCGCCGTCGCCCTCACCCCGTCACGGCGCAGGAGCCAACCTGCCTTTCACAGCAATAAAGCCAAAAGAGAGAACAACGGAACGCGACGCTGCGGCTACCGGCGTGGTGAGCACATGGCGGTAGCTTTTAGCGAGAAGGGCGTGGAAAAGAGGTCGCTTGCCGATGATGTGGAGCGTAGGGACGGCTCATAGTGGGAAAGCGGCTTCCGCGCATCGTAGTTGCGCGGCGTGAGGGGCGGCGCCGCAAAGGCGTCCTCAGAGCAGCTGTCAGGACTGGCATCGCACGGGCTCAAGCACCCTTCCGTCCCGCCATCCCCGCTGCACAGCGGCGACGCTGAGCTGCCGGTATTCTGCGCGTCTACCACGATCCGCTCAAAAGGCATGCACGGGCGAGAGGTGTGACTGTTGCCCATCAAAGCAGCAGAGAGGGACGCGGACTGGTAAGAAAGGTCCGGCGCCACCAAAGAAGGCTGCATCTGAGGGGAGCGGTGGGGCTGCACCACCGCTGACTGGACAGTCCCCTTGCCGTCCGCCGCACCAACCGAGGGCGGCAAAGCCAGAGAGGTGCGCTTGTTCGTTTTTCCGCGGCCGGCAGCGCCGCTGTTGATCTGTCGATGCCTTGCGCCGCCACTGCCACTGCCACTCGCGTTCTTCGCGATGCCCCTATCCCTCTTGGGTGGCTTCAACTTTCGGTTGGCCGCCACCCGCTTTGCCTCCGCGCTCAGCGGGGACTGCATCTCGCCGATGAGCTGCAGTCGGCGCTGGTTCTCCGCACCGGAGTCCCTTTCCGCGGTATCGAGGTCCATGAAGCACAGCTTAAGCGCTCTGTTGTTGTTGTCCACAGTTGCGATGCCCTTGTAGTACTGCTCGCTGATGGTGGGAAGGAGTCGCATGTAGTTACTCAGCAGCTGCGCCAGTGGCGCGTACGTCTCGACAGCCGCGTCTGTCGTGCTGGGCGGATGCGGAAGCGAAGGCGACGCATTAGAAACTGAGTTTGGCGGCGACAAGGTGGAGTCGCATGTGCTCAGAGGAGGGAATCGCTCTGAATATTCAGGCGCCACCGTCTCGCTGCGCGAGGCGCCAACAGCTTTCGCCGAGCGCTCTAGCAACACGTCCCCATTGATGCAGTGCGCGGAGGTCTCTACGCGAGGCGGGCCTGGGCTGAGCGGTGGCAGCGCGGTCTGACCGCCGTTTGAGGAAGAGAATGAGTCGTTGGCCACGCGGCTGCCGGGCTTGCGTGCGTGCGTTTGCAGCGTGCCTAGCGAAGTCGGTTTGTGGTGCTCCTTCGGCGAGCGCTTCAGTGACCTTTCCTTGGCGCCGTCGCGGTAGTGGTCAAGTTTGAGAGCAATGAAACGCCAGCACGGGTCCCAGCGGCTGTGCTCATCGTGTGTGATGGCGATACCCAGCTTTATGTCAAGCAGCTCGTGCCCGAGGGCCTCGTACTCGTGCTTGTAGTCCATCACTACATCAAAGAGGGAGTGATACGCTAGTGGCTTGTACATGAGCGTGGGCTTGCGGCTGAGCCCGAGGGCACCGTAGAGAGCTGGAGTGGAGCGGGTGCGGAGGACGAGGACGATGTGGCGGTAGAAGTGGCCGTTCGCCTCCGACTTGAAGGAGAGTGGAATGCGGTCGATGTCGCGCAGCGTCTGGGTGTAGTGCAGTGCCACAAAGGTTGCCTCAAGGCAGCGGATGGGCAGTGCCTCGCACAGCACCTCCTTCGCCGTAAACAGGATGCTCTGAAGCGAGCGGTGTTTTTCTAAGGAGAAGAAGGTGCGGGGCAGGTGGTTGTAGCTGAGGATGCTAATCTGCTTCTGAATGAATGGGACCTGCTCCGCGGAAGGGCGATCGCGAGGAATAGCCGTCTCGCTTGGCCGCGGAGGGTCTGGTAAGTCTTCCTGATCATGAAAAGGGTTCTGCTGACTCAGCTGCTCCACAATGGCCAGCACTTTATCCGACATCACCGCGGCATGAAGGCGTGCCTGCGAGCGTTTGTGTGCACTTGAGCTTGCGCCTGTGGGTGCAAGGTTGTTGTGTGTGTGGGGGGGGGGGGGAAGAGGGAAGGGGGGCGAGTCAGTGAACGACTCACGGAGCAGAGGAAAAAGGTAGAGCCCTCGATGGGCTCGACGTCGCCCGCAGCTGTGGTCGACCACGAAAGCCGCTACAATGGTCCTTTGGTGTTTCGCAAGCGCGCTTTCGAGTCAGGAACATGCTTGAGAATACGGGAAGAGCAGAAGAAGGGACGGAAAGACAGATTGATGCGATGAGGTGACCCGCAGCGAGAGCGTAGGGAATGGGCGAGGCGCAGCGCGTCGAAAAAAAAAAAGCGCCATCATCGTAATGACATCATGGAATGTCATCAGCCAGGGAGAGGGGGGTCCCCTGTAGGTCGAAAACCGAATTGTAAAGACGCGCGTAGCGCGGTTCGACCGTATTGGTGCACACAAGGCGCGGATGTGCCGACCAGGTATGACGCCGGACCGTCCTTTCGTTCTTCCGCACTCCGTCTGTCGTTCACGTCCGCCCTTCGCTCGTGCACAATAAGAGCGGCATGCTTTCGTTTTCTTGCGCTCTTCTCTCGCCTGTTTGTACGGAGGCGAGGGGAGGGTACAGGTCATCCTCGTCTCCCTGCTGCTGCCGCAGCACCCGCACACGCCGCACGGCGCCGGCGCCATCTTCCCGGCTTCCTCCTTCGCGTGTATTTCGTTTACGTTATGGTTGTTTGCTTGACGTGTAAGAGGGGGGTTGGAGGGAGTGGGTGTAAGGAGCACGGCAGTGCCTCCCCCCTCCACTCCACTCCCGCGTTAATCGTGTTTAATATGACGCCCCTTTACACGCACGCACACACGCTCCTGCTGCTTCCTCGTCGACGGAGTGAGCGCGAGCTGCAGTGCGTGCGTCTCTCAGACTACGTCCATGGGTGTGTGTGTTCCTGCGCGCCTACATGTACCACTCGAGGGTGTCGGCGTCGTGCTCCTTCTTGCGGTACCACTCGTACTCGCCAAACTGCCGGTCGAACGTGCCCGACTGCAGCGATAGGAGGCGCAGCGTGAAGCGCGGGCCCATCTCCTGCAGACGCACCGCCTCAAGGCCGTCGAAGATGTAGCGGTGAGTGCGGAGAAATATGTAGTCGCGCTGATTGTGAAACGTCGCGACGGCGCGGCCAGCGTAGTCTCGAGTGGCGGGAAAGAGACACTCCAGCATGCGGGAGATGCGGCGTCCGAGTCGCGTGTCAAAGTTCTTGAAGATGAGCTCCGGGTAGTGCTCCGTCCGCGGCGCAGGGTCCTCCAGCTGGGTGTAGCTTAAAAAGTTGGAAACGCGAAAGGTGGCCGTCGGCCCCTCGGGGAGGTGCGAGACGATCAAGTTGTACGGCTCCTTAATGCGATCCGTCACGACAAGGAGGTCTGTGAACTCGCGATTGCAGCAGAACAGAGTAATCTCCTTCAGTGTGTACGACTTGCGCGGGCGGTAGATGCTGTTGGGCACCAGCCACAGGAGCTCCTTTACGAGCTGCTTGGTGCGGAAGCACGGGTGCTCGCCAGTGGTGATGAGTGTCTTGGGGTTCTTGCGGTCGCGAAAGAATGCAGCAAACTCGTCGTCGGCCTCGTCATTGATGATCTCAGCGTCTTCCTTGTTCTCAACGATGGTGACATCGGCTCTGCGCTTGCGCTCCTTCGTTTTGGGGGTCGCCTTGACAGGTGCCTTATCTTTGAGGTGGCGGCGTTCGTTTTCGCGAGACTCGCGACGCGCTCGCTTCGTGTCCTTCTTCTGCTTCAAGATCTCAGTGAAGAGCTGCGACTTACGAATCGGTTGCTGTGTGTTGCGGTAACGCTCCAGCAACGCCGGGTCCACCTCCTGCGCCTTGCTCTCCAGCACGTGCTGCCTCTTCGCGTACGGGCGCGTGCTGCGCTTCGATCGCGCGCCTTTGCCCATCCCGCCGACGGCGAACGAGAAATAGCAGGTGATGCCGTCAAAGAGCGAAAGAAAAGACGGGGCGTGCGGCTCGTGCGGAGGACACGCGTGGGCGCTGCGCGCGTGTGTCGGCCCCTTCCCCGCGATAAGAGAACGACGCCCGAGTCACAGCGACAAAACACACACAAACAAAAAAAGGAAAGGCGAAAGGTTCACACTCCACCTGGGTGACGCTCTCTCTATCAGCGCACGCAAACAGGGTAGCCCGACACGCACACGTACGGCGCACGAGCTTGCGCAGTAGCAAGCTACGGTGCCTTGTACCCACTACAAGTCTTCACTGTAAGAGAGAAGAACGAGTTAGGATGCGACAACGGTGAGCAGCGAGTGCGGAGGCCACCGCAGTGGAGGACTGAAAGGTGCTCACGGAGCAGGATGGACGTGCCGCACACAAACAAACAAACACACACACGCCCCGAAACGAGCAAAAGATGGGCAGGCGGGAATGCGACAGACAGTGAGAGCGAGTGCGGCATGAGCGGTGGATCAGTGGAGTCGGCAAAACGGAGAACGGTGAGCATGATTGTGGCAATTGCATGGCAGGTGCGTGCGGCTCGGCATCGCCCCAAGGTGGGTCGCAGACCCGCGCAAGAGAAAAGAACGGCTACACACACGGGAGCGTTCCCTGCATCCGCTCCGCCGACGGGTTTGTGGAAGAAGGTGGCCGAGAAGGAGTCATACTTTCCATTATGTAAGCCTCGAACACCTTCGCGAAGACGGAACCCAGCAACGTACGTTCGTGCACCAAAGGATAGTCTTTTTCCATCGGTTTGCTTTCTTACTGCCCTTTGCGAATGCCCTGCTGACCAGAGGGACACCCCTCACTCTGCGTGGTACCTCAGCGCCCAGCACACCGCACACCGTATGCGGTGTATGCTCAGGCAGCTCCCTCTCTCCCCCGCCCCCTCCTATCCCCTGCCAGCGCCGGAGCCCCACTTCTCGTGGTGACAAGGGCCGAGAGTGCCTACGACGTGGCAAGGGGGGGGTCTGTGCGATGCATGGCCACACTGATGTGTCGGCGGTGGGGCCCTGGGTGGCGTTGCGTCGGGGTGGCCCGCGACAGCGAACACGCTTGTGCCGTCCATGTGGTAGGCAGGGTGTCGGCGTGGCTGGAACGCATTGCACCCGGCCCCGACTGCCGTTGCTGGTGCGGGGGGAGGGGGCCTGTGTGCCACCCCTACGGGGATGCACAGCAGGTGGGCGCCGGCGTGACGGGTGCGGGTGTGAGGCGACCTGCAGAGCGCGGCGGTGGTGTGGAGTATGAGGCAGGGGCCGTGCTCGGATGGCTGAGCCGGCGCGTTGCTGTAGGGCGTGTGTGTGCAGGGCTGCTTGGCACCACGCGATGTGCCCGTGACAGGGCCCGGCATAGCGTGGAGTGCAGCTAAGCTCCGATGCACCGTGACAGAGAATGGACAGCATGAAAGGAATCAATTCTGTGAGTACGCGGTGTTCTGTGATGCACGCGTGTCCTTTACCCGATGCTTCCGACGCGTGCCGGCCTGCGTGCCTATGCCTGCACAGGCGTGAAAGTCTCAGGAAGGAAAGCAGCCACGGCGGCAGAGCTGGGCACCTCCTAGCACCCATCAGCGTCACCACCACCTCTGGGCACTAGCCCGTCCACCGCGATTTCGGCATCACCTCAGTTGCGCAACTGGTACTTTCGCCCCTTGAACTCTGCATGCTCCTTGAGTGCCACCTTGAGAACGGCCTCGTAATTGGCCGCGTCCCTGTACTCTCGCATCGCCGGGTGGTGCTGTATCTCCGCCCGCGTGAGAGGGCTCACGGCCAGCGCCGAGACGAGGGCTCGGTGGAAGGCGGCTATTGCTGCATCGCCAGTTATCCTCAACGGTGCTCTCTGCGGCGGCTGCGACGACGACGGAAGGCTCACGAAGTCGTTGGCAGCGCCACTGATGCCGCGCGACGGTGCCTCGTGGAGGCCTTGCCGGAGCTGCGCATCGGTGCGATCCGTGACGAGACGGTCGCGCTCATGCTGCAGGGAACGAAAATATGGCACATCACCGGCAAAACCGCTTGCTACGCGGCTGCCGTGCACCACCACGAATGGGTTGAAGGTGGACGTCACGTGAACCACCTGTAGGTCAGCGGTGATGTTGCGAGCCTCGCTCACCGTGCAGCATTCCGCAAGGGGCACATCGCAAAGCGCAGGGGTCAGGAAATGCTGTCGGACGAGCGTGTCAAGCTTCGCTGGAGTGAGTCCGGTGGGAGGCAGCACCACCACGCGCACCATACCCTCCTCCACACACTCACGCCAAGAGCGGGCGGGGCAGTGGGCTGAAAAGGCGGCCTGCTCCGCCGCCGCGAAACTGTCAAGCTTGCGAAAGCGAGGGCTGAGCAGGATATGCAGTTCCAGTCTCTGTAGCACGCTCGCGTGAACCCCCGTGCGTAGCTGTACGCTGGAACCGCTTGTCAAAGCCGCGTGCACGTCGCGCGCCACGCACGCCTCCGAAGCCCCCCACCCCCGACAAGCCTCCTCTACATCCGCGAAGAGCGAGTGGTACTCGGCCCATTGTCGATGCTTCTCGAGCAGACATCGCCACTGCTGCCTTGCCGCAGATGCGGTCGAGGCGGAATCGGCAGCAGCCGGAGAGCTCCGCGGCTGCGACAGCAGCTCGACGAGCCGCGTCAGCGGCGTGGTGGCAAGCTGAAGCTGCAGGATGTCCGAGACGGTGTGCGATGCCTGCTTTACCTCGGCAATCCAAGCGACAGAGTCAACGGGCTCCTCGTCGACGCGCAAGAGCACCGACGGCATCGTCGCCGCCCACGCGTCACGGCTGCGCTTCCGCACTTGCTGCACGTCGTACAGGATCGCCTGGCCTTCCATCCTCGTCTCTTTGAGGGGGTGCAGACCAGGGAGCGTGGCCTCGCGTCGAAGGATGCCGTTCGCAACGGCGACGTCGCGCGCTCTCTTCAGCGCCGTTGCGTTGTCGCCTTCCTCGCAGAGAATCAGCTGGCGCACCACGTTGACGACTTTACTGAGAGACTCGTACGCCGGCCATAAGATATGGTCCGCGTACCGCACAAAGCGCTGAACGCGCGAGTCGGCCCACAGCACGCCTCGTGCCCAGCGTAGCTCACTCAGGTGCTTTTCATGCGCGTGCCGCACCACATCATCCGGGTCCGCGATGTCCTCGACCTTGGCAAGTCGCTCCTCTTCACTGTAGACGTGCAAGAAGCAGCGGTTGCGACTGCCGCGCTCCACGATGATCTCCGCCGCTCCACTCACCACTTCGTCACGGAGTTCCTCAGGGAGGAGAAGCGGTACCTGCGTGCAGGGGGGGGAGAAGGACATGAGGAAAACACGCGCGCGTTGTGATTCCGTGCGCTCGCTTCTTCACCTCTTCCGGCCTCCGGCGGTGCGCAGAGGCAGGATGAGAATGGTGCAGCCACTTTGACGCACACGCTCCCGGCAAGGCTTTGTTGCACGCGCGCGTACACGCAGACGCGACAAACGACTTTTCCTCGAGCGTCAGCGACCGGTGTGGCTCCCAATGACGTGCTGCTCGCTGCCAAAAAAAAAAGCGGCAACGCCGCTTCTACGTTCGTGTGCAATGGTGCTCTCAGGCACAGATTCGATGTTGCCCGCTGCCGTGCAGTGAGACGGGTCTCGTGAGGTTCCTTGTGTGCGTGTAACCTTATTTTGGCCGTGCAGTGTCGTCATCGATGCTGCTGCCCGGGGCGCAGAGCAGAAAACCGTTAAAGACCCGCGCCAACGCGGCAGGCGGTAAGCGAAGAGAAAAGGGTGAAGAAAAGCAGGCAGCAGTGAGGGCTGTGCAAATTCAACGGTGGGTGCGAAGAAGGCAAGGAGAGAATGGGCGCCATCAACACGACACGCGCACCGAGAAGAGGTGATGCGCGCACCTGAGGAACACGGACACACACTCGCACACGCAGACAAGAAGACGCGTGCGTGAAGATGCGGCGCAGTAGCGCAAAGACCCCAGTCTGCGGCAAGTCGAGACAGCGCGTGTGGCTAGAAAGCTAGCTTCCTCAAGCCCACAAATGGCAGTCTCCCCTGACACCGGTGCGGGTGACGAGTACAGCCGTCAAAAGAGGAGGAGGCCCACGCCGGAGCTGCAACGGTGCGGAAACCAACCGTCTAGCCCACCCCTCCCCTCCTCTCTCGCGCCCAGTAGACTGCGAGAACTACACAATGCGTTTGCTTGTTTGTTTGCTTTCGTGTTGCTTGCAGCGCACATGAGCTCGTCCAGACACACACACACACATACCGACGCACCGCACGTCGCGAAATCTAAAGCGTCCCGCCACTGTTGCACTGTCGTGAGCGTGCGTGCGTCCTTGCTGGCTTACAGCCACACAACGCACACCACAGCGGAGCAGCGCGTGGAGGCGACTGAGCATCTATCTTTCAAGAGGAAAATAAGAAACAACAAACGAGAAAGGGCTTTCACTGGTTCGCAGGACAAAACAACTCCGCGTCCGCATCACGCAAGGGCTCCCCTATACAGAGAGGTCCGCTGACCCGCTTGCCGCAGTGCAGGAGTGTGGTGGGGGAGGGCTGGGCGGGACGGAGGCGGGACGGAGGCGGCGAGCGATGCAGGAACTGAGATAGGAAAGACAGTCTAGGTCAAAGCAAAGAGAACCAAGCCGGCACTCGCAAGAACCAGAACAGCGAACGTCATGACGTCGTAAATGGCGCGAGACTGCTCGACATACACACACTCGCCAACATGGTTGGCACGCACTCGCTCAAGTATCAGCGGCGGCGCCCAATCGAACTAGGCAGCACCAAGTTGGGATGCCGTCCCTGTCCTCGGCCGCCGCCACCGCCGCCACGACGGGTCTCTGGCAGGCCGCCAGCCTGCATCATCATCTCATCAAACTTCGAGGGACTCGGAAAGGCAGCCTCAAAGAAGACGGCCATGGGATCATTGGGGTCCGCGCGCGGGGCGGACCCGCGGCGTCGGCGAGGCGGGACGCCGGTCGGTCCCCCTGTCGTCGCGGCTGGCGGCTGCGGCGCACGTCCTCGCCAGGCGGTGGCGTCTGTGAAAGACGACATGTCCTCTGCACCTTCGCGGGTGCTAGTAGATGCAAGACGGCCGCGGCGCTGCCGCGTGACCGGCGCGCGTGTGGCACGAGGTGGTCGCCGCACCACACGCTCAACGCTGGCGGCGTCCCTCAGCAGGTCATCACCGCTCCCCATTTCGATGTACGAGATAGACCGAGTGGGGGGCGGTCGCGTATTCTGCCGGCGAGGAAGCAAAATCGGCTGCTCGGCCTCATCCTCAAAAAGAAGTGAGTCGCCCAACTCGGGCTCTGCGCTGGCATGGCGCTTACGGGACGAGGCCGCGCGCTTCGTGGACGGCCTCTGTACATGCTTCGCCGACGACACCAGCGTCGCCTCCGTCCCCAACGCTATACTGCGGCTTTTGGCAGGGCGGCCGCGTCGTCGCTTGAGGGCCACCGCAGTCTCCTCCCCATCCTCCTCAGTGGTCGCGGTGTCGCCGTCGGCGTCGGAGTCGAGATCAGACCAGTCGATAACCATCACACTACGCTTGCTCTTGCTCTTGGCCTTCTTCGCAAGCAGCGTGGAGACGATCTTCTCTAGACGGGCGCGCTTGCGGGTGTCGTTGTCGTCACCGTCGTCGACCTCGCCGCTCTTCGCGAGGGCGTCGGCGGAGACAATGGATATCGATCGACGACGCTGATGGGCTGAAGAGTGAACGCGACGCTGCTGCTTCGCCAGGGAGTTGCGTGCGAGCTCCTTTAGCGCTGCCTGCACCTCCGGGTCGGGGTCCTCTTCGAGCTCCCGCAAGAGGCTGGAGTTGCGCTTCGATTTTTCGGCAGGCGCGCGCTGCGGGGACGGCGTCACGGAAGTGTGGCGGCGCACCGTGGCCGTCATCAGCACCTCTTTTGCGTGCTGCAGGGCGTTGATCTTCTCCGCTGCCTCCGAGACGCGGCGCTCTGCCCTCTTCGCCCTCTCCTGCTCGGTCCTCAGCTGCTCCTGCATTCGGCGCTGCTCTGCCTCCTCCTGCTCCAACTCCGTCTTGGCTCGCAGCACATACTCCTCCACGAAGCTGTCATCGTAGAAGCTGCGATGCAGCTGCGCCTCCTTGCGCCGCGCCGCAAGGCGCTGACGGCTATTGGAGCGACCGCGCACCGGTACCGGAGAGTTCCGCGCGCGGTCTTTGCGGTCCAAGACACCACCCACGGTGGCTGCGGCAGCCTGGTACGCCGGCGCAGCGCCGCTGTCCTCCTCCTCTGCCGCCGGAAACGACGAGTTCGGCTTGAGGATGGAAACCGGCGGCGGCGAGCCGTGACGCGCTGGGGAGACGGGAGCAGAAGCGGAATATGCGGCGTTGTAGTTGGGTCGCTCCTCTCTCACGCTCTGGTCACCGGCAAAGGTGACACTGCGACGACGCGGGTAGTAGGGCAAGGGAGACATGAGCGGCGAGTCATCTCCAATCATGCCCTTGGAGCCCACACGCGAGTAGGAGCGCTGGTTCACAGGCAGAATGCCGAGCTGCCGGCGCGGCACCGGGGAGCCCTGGCGCGACGACGGGCGGAGCGAAGAGGTGACGTCCGTCATGGCTGCCCGGAATGCGAGACCAAAGGCGGCGGTGGAAGAGCGGCAAACGCGAAAGGTGAGAAGGCGCAAAGGACTGAAGCCCGACAAGAAAGGGTGAAAACACGCAAATAGACGAATGTCGACGGCGTCGATGTCTAGGGGGTGGAGAAGCAACACGAGAGAGAGAAGGGAGCCGATGGGCGTGGATATAGGAGGCAATGGGGACGCCTTGCGGGTGGCGGAGAGGGTGAAAGACGCGGTACACACGCAAACCAGCAAACACCCCAGCCAAAGGAACAACAAAACAAAAAGAAGGCAAAAAGAAAGTCGAGTCCAAACAGCCGAGACGACGCCGGCCAGGTCTACATGCGCACAGCCTCACGGCTCGACGTGCCGCTGTGTACAAAGCAGATACGGCGCCGGTATACCCACTGTCCTCGCCCAGTCGCACAAGCGCGCCACGGCCAAGCGCCCCTCTCAAGCTTGCGTGGCGGGGGAGGTGTTGTGCGTGCGCTTTTGCTTCGATAGAGAGGAGGACGTGTCGCAGCTCTGGGTGCGTCAGGTGAGGAAGCTTCACAAACAGTGCCGCGTGGCAACCCCAAATACGTCTGTGTATGTGTGGGCTCTACACACCACCGTGTTCGGTGTGAGTGTGGATGTGTGGTAGAGGACGGGGGGTACACGAATGGTTTGGGTGTGAGCGACCGTGAGATTGGCTCACGTCGAGTGCAGGCCCATCATGTGCAGTGGGGAGGGAAAGAAGGGTGCCATGCAGATGCACAAGGAGAGAGAAAGTTGAAGGAGGGGTATTATGTTCCTGTGGCTCTCCATGTAGAAGCTCCAGGGTAGGCACACGTTCTGGGGCAGGGGACCTCGTCTAATCATCACCTCTGGTTAGCTTCAAGTGCACTCCTCGCACGCCACTCATTACCTCCGCCAGTGGGCACGTTACGCTAGGCAGCTTTGCGATGATGATGGCTGTTGCTTCTTCGTTGTTGCTGCTGCTTATGGCTGGTGGGTGTATGCGCACGTATTCCCGGCTCTCATAGCCTCCCCCCCCACCCCTCCCGCCCTCTCCGCTTTCCACCGCCGTTCCAACGCCTCTACAGCCTCCTCGCTCATCGAGCGTATCCCACTGACTGTCTTCCAGCGCGCTTGACCACGAGTGAAGTTTTTTTTTCTTCTCCCACCTGTGCGGTGCACAGCGAAGAAACGAGCAGAGAGAGAGAGAAAAGGATCGAGTGGCTCGAAAACGTCGACTTCATCCCGTCGACTGCATCCGCGATGGTGTAAACCGATGGCAATGCCACACCGCGCCAGACACACAAGGGCACGCGAAGAGCAAGATGGGGACACGCGTAAAGGAGCTTGTACGCGCCCCACTCCGGTGCGATGGGCATCAAGACGCAAACGCACGTACACACATACAGAGAGAGGGAGAAAAAGAGAGACAGACACCCAAGGGGGGGACGCGCATGGGTAACATTCAAACAGACGAGAGCGAGAGAGAGCGGGGAAAAGTGAAAGCATAAAACATGAAAGAAACGTTTTGTGAGGTGACATAGAAGAGCCGGTAACGGCGAAGCACACGACGGCAAGCGCCTCTCGCCATGGGAGGCAGAGAGAGGCAGGGGAAGAGAGATGTATACATACACACGTTATGCACACCGTGTGGACACACACACACGCACACACACGGAAGTCGACGCAAGAGAGGGACGAAGATGCAAGAGAGGTTCGAGAATGGCCAGAGAAGAAAGACAAGAAGGCCCTCGAGAGAGGAGCGAGGCGCACACAAACCAGCAAACACGTCCGCCGTACTTTGAAGACTTTCGGTCTACGCGCTGTTGCTCGAAAGGCAACCGCGTCACAACACCACCGCACGTCCCCCACCCCCTGTGCGCGCCTTCGCAGTTGCTTGCTCCGATGGCGTGCTCTGTTCGTAAGCGTTTAAACATATTGGCGCTCCAGTGCCCCCGGCACCATCATCACCATCGGCAGCACCCCATCGCCTTTCGCAGCGTCGGGGAGGAGGAGGCGAGCATGCCCTCTACTCACGACTACATGACACCAGCCGGCAGCTCACTTGGGTGCGGGTAGGACAGCTGGGTGCCCTTGCGCGTGACGCTGATGGCGGCGCACTCGTTGGCTCGCTTGCAGGCCTCCAGAAGGTTGCGGCCGCGGCTCATGAAATACACCATGGAGCCGACAAAGCAGTCACCGGCGCCGGTCGTGTCCACCGCCTTGACGTGCTTGCCCGTGACATGCACCGGCTCGACACCGTTTTCAGAAAGGACAAAGCCGGCCGCACCGAGCGTGATGACGACATCACGAACGCCGAGCTGCTGCAGCGCCTTGATGGCGCTAAAGGCGGACTCGGTGTCCGTCACCTTCACGCCGGTAATGAGCGTCGCCTCCACTTCGTTCGGGCAGAAGAGCGACACGTACGGGAGAAACGGCTTGATCTGCTCCACCTCAGCCGGCTTCGGGGCCGGAGCGCTGTTGAACACCGTGTACACGCCACGGCTGTGCGCCTCCTTGATCGTGTCGAGCGTGGTGGGAAGGGGTATCTCGTTCTGGCAGATAAGATACTTGAGCCCGGTATGCAGGATCCTCTCGTAGTTGTTCGTCTGCGCGCGCAGCAGCTCAGGTGTGAAATGGTTTGTGGCGTTGGGGCAAATGACGATTTCGTTGTTGGATGACTTGGTATCGACCAGGATCATCGCCAGTCCAGTCGAGCTCTTGCCGGTGCGAAACATGTACGCCGTGTCAACACCGTTTCTCTCCAGCTCCTTGATGTAGTCACTGCCGTCGCCATCTGTCCCGACCATGCTCACCATGGCAACCTTGGCCCCCAAGCGGCCAGCCGCCACAGCTTGGTTGGCGCCCTTGCCGCCAAACCCCTTGTGAAACGACACCGAGTGCATCGTCTCGCCCACCTGCGGCATGTGGTCCACGTAGCCGACATAGTCCAGAAAGCAAGAACCAACCACCAAAATGTCTGGGGCATACTCGCCCGTATGAGATCGAACGTTCCGCGCACGGTGCATTACGGGTTTGTTCGGCTGCGATGCACAGGGCACACGGGAAAGAGCGTACAAATACGCGAGTCTGTGAGCGGTGATGGGGAGAGGAGGGCTGCGTAATGGCGAACGACTCTTCACGCGCGCGCCGGCGCGTTGGCGTGGGAGCAGCGATAGGTGAGAACAAGAAAGTGGGCGTGAGCGCTAGAAGCAGTGCATGTGTTTGACAGATCGGTGGGGCCAACGCCAGAGCGGGTGCGGCAAGCTCGTGCAGCCTGCATCGCCGTTGCCTCAGCACCAAGCGCAGAGCGGCTCCATGCGATAACTGACACGCATTCATGCGAAAGCCCGCTTGCACATGGAGAGACGGTCACTAGGGCTTGGGAAGAGAGAGAGACGCGGTATAGCAAACACCCGCACGCACACGTGCTGAAAGTCTGCCACGGCACCTCTGCACGGCGCGTATGGCGCCATAAAATATCTCAGTAGCACGGCTCGCCTTCCTCCTTGGCGGAGAAAGCACAGACACGTCAGAGTGCGTCTGCGATGCTTTCAAATGACGCTCGACTCGCGTTCTCGCTTGTGAGTGATCAATGAAACAAAGAAAACACGAGTACGAGCAACCATCGCTATCGCCCCCCCTTGCCGCCTCCGCTTCTTCCTGCTCGGCACATCGCCCTCTCCCACGTCACACACGCGCTCCTTGGCGCCATCTGCACACAATCGTCGGCTTTCTTGGCCTCTAGCTCATCGGTGCCTCCTCCACAGACGCACGCTGTGGAAAGTACGCACATAAAGAGTGGTGCGCAGAACGAAGACAGTCGCCTCGCGAGTTCCCACGCGGCGGCAAACCTTCGCGGCGCGGATGAGATGCATGGACGGGCGGGTGCAACAAAAGCGTGGTTGTGGGGGGAGGGAAGGAGGGATCACCGAAGGAGGGAACAACAACAAAACGAACGATCGGACAACTTCCCTGCAACGTCACCGCTCGCCGCAGGTGCACAGGCAGCAAAGAGTGCTGGCACGGGCACAGGAACTCACAGGCCTACAAGCATCAATCTGTCCGTGCACACACACACACGCGTACAAACTCGCAATCATCACAAATTCACGCGAACCCCAGATGACGTCAGGCACGCCGCGTCGCTCGAACGAGGCTCCCTGCATCGAGGCGCAGACGGCCAGGTTTCAGAAGGGCGCACTGTACTCGATCACGCACCACACAGGCAGAAGCAATTCCAACGTCAGCAAGCCTTCGACCCATTGTGTGCCCGCTTCCACCGTGCGCGGCGGCAATCAGAAGGGGCGGGCCGCGCGGCCGAGAAGGATCAACACCAGAACGGACGCAAAGAACAGCGGGTGCCGAGTAAGGAAGCCAATGCAGCAGAACAGAAGAGTGCCCAGTATCACTGTCCACGCGGCAAGGATGAGGAAGGCCACCAGCGGACTGCGGCCGTGGGAGCGGACACCGAGCATATTCTGCGTAAAGTCGTTGTCGGGTCGCTGGAACTGGGAGGAGACGTTGCCGAATCGGTAGCGGCCGTCCTTTCCGGCGTGCCGTCCACGGTAAAACTCGTCGGCGGTTTGATTAACACTCGCGTTTGGGTCGGTGCTGCTCATGCGGCGCACCGTGAAGCGCTTGCCACGAGAGTCAGTGTACGTCGTCTCCTCCATGCGGTTCCCGTGATCGTCTACAAAGACGTTCGCCGTGCTACTCTCTACGCTGAAGAAGGGTCGGAACGCCTGCTCCGAGTCCGGGAAACTGCGGCCAACATGGCCGCCCAGTCCGTTTCCTTTGATGCCTCCGAGCCGCATCTCTTCCTCCAGGTTGCGGAAAATTTGGTCGACACGCATGCCGCCGAAGAGCTCACGGAAGAGCTGATCGGCTTCCTCTTTGGACATCTGATGGTACTGGTAGTTGCCACGGTCCATGCCGCCCGGAAAGCCGGCAGAGTACCCGCTAGCAGCACGGCCGCTGCTGCCGCTGTTGTACGACCCACCGCCCATGCCCCTCGACATCGCTCGCTGCGCGTCGTACTCGCGGCGCTTCTCTCTGTTGCCAACGACGCTGTACGCGGCCGAGATCGACTTAAACTTCTCCTCCGCGCCCGGCTGGTGATTGCGGTCTGGGTGGTACTCGAGAGCTAACTTCTTGTACGCGGCCTTGATTTCATCCTGCGTGGCGTCCGGCCTCACCCCCAGCACCACATACAAATCCTGCTGCCCGGCGCTGTCGCTCTGCCAGCGGCGATCAGTCTGCACAAACGCGCAGGAGGACGAGAGTCGCGTGGACGGGAGCTGCCAGCGGCGTAAAAACGGCGCGGTTGCGGAGGGTGCTGTACGTGTGTTCCTCATGAAGCGCATCGAAGACCCAGCGGCGGCACGGATGGTGGCGGGATCGGCCCACATCGAGCGACCCAGCAGTCGTCGCATGATGACGGCGTGCCGTGTGGCCCTGATGGTCGGCTGCCTCTTGGCCTTCCAGCAAATCACTCCTACGTATACAAGAGTGGGGAACGGGGGGTTGGTGGCGCAGCAAAGGTCTCGCTCGGGTCTTTGAGAGATCGTGTCTGATGGACTGAAGGTGAGGCTACCAAAGAGGGCATGTGCGCAAGCACATGCGCACACTCGCACGAAATACAATTTCGCTCGTGGGCAAAAACAATATACCGCACAATAAGCGCACGGGGTGGGGGGAGGGGGTGCGTCGCACAGCTGTTGCGGGACGCACAGCCGCCACAAAAATCCCAAGAAGGCATTCAGAGCGTCACCGTTGCATCCGTTTAGCAACGGCAACCGAAAGCAGCAAGTAAACAAAAAAAAGGCATGGATGCAGGAGGAGATGCGATGGGTCAGTCACCTCGGTGCAGCGGAGACGCTCACGTCCAGGTGGAGGGCAGCGCGGCGCGATGCGGCGCGCAGTTGTGTGTGTGTGTGTGTGTGTGTGTGTGAGCCTTGACATGCGCCACCTCGTCAAAGCAGTGAGTGCAAAAGAAATTGCCGCCTTCTGCACTGCTCCTCAAAACAAAAAGAAGCGCCGCAGTCATGCACGATTTGGAGTATGTGGATGTGAGGCGGGGAGGACGAGGGTCGAAGTACCGTGGTGGAGTCAACCACTGGAGACGACAGCGACACCGCCTCATCTGTTCTACTGGCACGCGAACGTTTTCAGCGCCCGTTACAGGTAGGGAGAGAGTTCCCTTTGCCGCATGGGCAGAGGCTGGAACGGATGGTCACTGAGCCTGCGTGGCTGAGCTATTTCGTGTGTGCGTGTGCGCACGGGGTACGTTTCTCTATACGCCGCTATCTGCCTCTATCGAACTCGCCGAAAGGAAAAGGTGCCTCGCTCCTCTCGGTGCGTCGCACATGCGGCGAATGAAGTGGACAGTAAGAGGAAGGGAAAGGGCGAGCACGGCACATGCGCCACCACGATCGTGTTCCAGCATGTAACGAAGCACGGGGGCGTACAAAACACAAAGTAGGCAGCGCCGCCTCAAGCCTAAAGCGCAGCCATCGAAGCGATCGAGCGCACGGCCCTCCATGCTCAGACAGCCGCGGCCCGCAATGTGGGGTGCTCTCTTCGACTACAGTGGAGGGCTGTGGTGACGGGCGAGAGGAGGAGGGGGAGGGGGCATTCCAACGTTACATGCTCTTGCTGGCTGCGGCTATGAGCTGCTGGCAGTGCGCCTCCGTCTCGATGGCGCGCTTCTGAAGCCGATCAATGGAGTCTCTGCGGTTCGCCGCTGCGCGGATGGACGTCTCCTCGACTAGCAGGGCGAAGTTGCGCTGCTTCTCCTCAATCATCTTAATAGAGCTCTTCGCCTTCAGCTGCCACATATCGACGCCTTGTTGAAACTGCTCCACCATGCGGATGAGCTTGTCGAACTCGGACTGAATATCCCGCTGGTCCTCTGTCAGTGCGTCGCGGACGCCAGCCAACAGCAACGTCAGCTCTCGCTCCACCTCCGCATTGAGGCGTTCTGTGCTGGCGCGCAGCCTCTCCCTTTGCTGCCGCTCCACCTCACACCAGGCGGCCTCAAACTGCGCGGTGGTCGTGCTGTTCATCAACGGGTTCTTCACTTGCTACCTCAAGCAGCTCAATGCACTGTTCCTGGGGAGGCAGACGAACAGTATGGGAAGTTGGGGGTGGGGAAATTGCAGTGACACGTAGGTGCGAGTTTTCGGGCCGAATCGTGAGTTGACGCTCTATCTATTGGTGCACGGTTTGTGTGCCTGTGAGGCGGTTGGGTGGGTTGGCGGGACGACAGCAGCGGCCAGCACGGCGTACACTCAGCGGACGTGTCCGGCGTTCAGCGGAGAGACATACAGGAGAGTGGAGAAGAAACGAGTGAAGCAACGAATACATCAACGAGAGACACAAGAAGTGACACATCGTTGGCAGCAGGCGCTGGGTACATGGCTGACATGCTTGAGGCCGCACGGCCATGAAAACAATGTGTGCCCGTCTGAGAGACAGGGTCACTGGTCTGCGTTCCCAGCGGAGGGGGGCTGAGCATCACACCAACGCACACACACACACGGAGACGAATCGCCCGTACAACACAGAGGCGTCCATTGTGAGGAGAAGAGGCGATCCAAGGAGTGGCGGCCGCAGCGCTAGAAAGTTTGCTTGCTCTCTGCGTGTGCGTTTTTCTCGTGACGCGCGCGACGGCGCTATCGCAGGGTGGTGGCACTGCACCGAGCAACAAAGGCATAGAAAAAGCAAGAGACACACACAGAGCAGAGGTAGGCGAGCATAGTTTCTTGTTTGAAGGAAAAAGCACGTCGATGCATACATGCAGCATCGGCAAACAGCAAGCGGAGGGAGAATCGGGGGGGGGGGGCAGCAGCAGAGACGGATCAGACAAAGCCGCGGCATCGATCCCGAAGGATCCGATCCCGGAGACGAAAGCGTGTCCCGCCATTATGAACAGCGCCACATAGCATGTGTGCTATCGAAACGGCCCGGCGCCTCTTTGACGAGCCGCACGCTGTTCGCATGCGGAGCCAAACACTCGCTGGATTCTTCCTCACAGGGCGCCTCCCTTTTCAGTTCCGTAGTCTGCCGCTTCTCGACGGTTCAGCGGTAGCTGAGTTGTCCGAGAGAAGTGAAAGGCGTGGCGCGACGAGGACACCTGCGACACGAACAGCTGCTCACGCTCGTGTGCGGTTGTGCTACCCGCCGCAAACGCCGGCAGCCCGCTGGTTTCGCCGTCGGCCCCGTCGATCCGTTGCTCGGCGTCTTCTCGGGGTACCCTAAAGCGGCGCTCCGAGCGTACCGACTTCGACGGCGCCAATGAGTCTCTGGATATCATCAGCTCATCCGCGGAGGCGACGCTGGCTGCGTGCGTGATGGCTGCCTCCCGCACGCGGAGACTAAGCTGCCGCAGGAAGTTGTTGAGGGCAGCGTCCTGGCAGCTTGCCGGAGACTCCCTGCCTGTCGGGCCGTCGATGTGCCGCAGCGTCCATTGTGAGTACACCGCAGCAAAACTGGCGACCGACAGCTGCACCTTCTCTGCCCGCTTGTGTGCAGAGCCAGTGGCAGCTGCGGGCTTGCCGAGCAATGTGGCGCTTGTGTCAGCGTCTTTGCTGTGCGTCGACGCTGACGCGTGATTGACCCCGCCTGAGTCGTGCTCCCCCGGCGGCGTCCTGGAGAGAGAAGAGGAGCTCCAGTCGGAGCCGGCGGCGATCGAGCCGACACCGTCCACCGTCGTCGAGTGCTGTAACACAAACTCGACCAACGCCTCTACGCTGCCGTCCCCCAGGGCATACACGAGCAAGACAGGCAGCGCGAGACTTTCGAGGAGGCCGGTCACCACCACTAGAAGCCGATTCTTGAAAAAGGTCGTCGTGATGTGCTCGTAGAAAGCGTCCGCCGAATGGAACCACTCCGCCGCGTCGTAGTGGATGCTGTCAACGAGCCGCTCCAGGTCGGTGATGTACGCGTACTCGCGCTCCCGAGGGTCCACCTCTGGCGCACACGCATACAGCATCAAAGCGAGCGTGAGCCACCAAACGAGAGTGAGCCCGCCAATGGAGGAGCCGATGAGAAGAGCCGGATTCAGAAAGGATAGGATGGCAGTCACAAGCACGCACGTGCTGCAGACCCGCCGCACAAATCTAGAAACGCTGTTCGACACCCGCAGCCGATCCACCATGCGCTCGGCCACCTCCGACCCGGCACGCAGGCGACACGCGTGCAGGTGCTCCACCTCGTTGTAGAGCCGAAAGCGCCATTGCGCCTCCGTTGTCCACATGCGCTGGGAGAGGGCCCAGTAGTTGACCTTGACCTGGGCCGCGTTCTTCACGAGCACCTTGAGCGTCACGTACACGCAAAAGAAGAGAAACCCCGCCCCGTACAGCACGGCGTAGGTGACCATGGTGGAGCGGACGGCCCATACGCACTTATGCCGGGATTCGACTGTACGGAAGGCATCAAACATGGAGTCGATCAGGGTCCTGATCACGCTTGGGCTGACGTACTGGAGTGCGGTACCCCGCAACGCATCAGCCTCATGCAGCGCAATCAGGTAGTTCTCCAACTGCATAAGGCCCTGGACAGCACGTAGGGGATCCAGCGGTTCGCCAGGAGCGCCAAATTTGACGCTGCCGCTGCGGCCAACCGCCGCGCAAATGGTCTCTAGAAACTCGCCCCATCCTGCGGTGCTGAGCGCGATTGCGTCGCCGCCGCACAAGCCGATGAACTCGTGCCCGGCTCGCCCATCCAGGCCACGCTGCAGGTGATAGCGCCAGCGGTGCAGCGGAGTAAGGAAGCCGGTGTCGACGCCAGCCTCGCGAGCAACCTCCTCGACCTCGTACTGCAGGTAGTACGTCTCCACGAAGCGCGCCAGCTCGTACGCGCAGGAGCCGACAGTGGAGCTGAGAAAAATGAATCCCCATAGGTGGCCCCAGAACGTGCTACGGAAGATGTACGGGGCGTGCAGCCCTCTCACCAGTGGGTGCGCAGCACACTCCGATTCCACGCAGCTGAGAGCTACCGCCCAGTCGAACCGCATCGTGAAGATGACCGCCACAATAAAGAGAACAAAGGTATTGAGAAAATCAACCGCAGAGGCAACGGTGGCGCCCCAAAAGCCCTTGTGGTACCAGTACCTGTAGAGCGTCTGTGTAAAGAGGCGCATGTCTTCTATCCTGCCGCTCCCGGGAAAGCGAAGGGTGAAGCGCGGGACGCGCAGCACCGAGGCCCGCAGCTGCCATGCCATAATGGTCAGACAAGAGAAAGAGCCTTTAGGCGAGAAGGGAATGGACGTATGGACCCACGTGGGTGAAGAAGCGCACTGATGAGGGTGAGACGACGGCGAGGAGAGGCTCTTGCACGCGCATCACATGTCACGCACTCGCCAAGAGAGCCCACCAGCAAGCACGCATACAGCAACGGAACAAAACCGCTCACAGACAGCGGACGTCCAGGATGCTGGCGCACGCGCACACAACTGCGAGGAAAGAGCAGAGAAGCAGAGAAGGCAAAACAAATGGCAGCAGTCAAATCATATAGCGAGTGAACAACCAAGAAGAGCTTCTCGCTGGTCGTAGCGAACGGCCGTTACGCAAGCAACGGGAAGCAGCACGAGTACAGCTTGTGCGGCGTTGAGAGAGCGGCGAGAAAAGGGGAGGGAAGGGGGAGGATGGGGGAGGATGGACGCATCATCAGCGTGGAGAAAGATCAAGGCGAGGCAGCCATGCGTGGAGAGGCCTTCTGCCCCCTTCACACGTCAGCGGTGCAAGGAACGTAGCACACAGAAGCACAGCTACAACCGAAGAACAACAAGGATGGAGCAGCAGTGCCCTCGCACCACAGACGGTGCCCTTGACAGCAACGGCAGCGCTGCGTGCGCCCACCTGAGAAAAGCAGTAAACACTTTATGGCCTCTGGATGTATCGCCCCTCTTCAGCGTGCAGCTGGAGTGCGCTAGCCGTCCTCGACAGAGACCGGGCCAAGCCTCACATGTTTCCAGGGCACACACAAGCGTGTGATGTTGCCACCATCGACTGCCATCCATTTCGTGTGCAGAGATCCTATCGTGGAGTGGGGTCTGAGGAATTCCCGTGCGCCCTTCTGAACTAGATGCGTGAAGTGGCAGTCCTTTGCGATGTCAAGCACATGCACGCGCATGCGCGCAATCACGCCGCTGAGTCGCGATGCACGCATACTGTGCTCCTGTGTTTCTCTTATAGTGTATTCACGAGACGAGTCAGGCACCGATGCGTTAGCGCGCGTGTGCCTGCATGTCGCTGCACCTCCTCCTAAAGCCACAGGCGAACCCCTACAAGCACAGAGACCAGCACAGGCACACACGCGCAGGTGCGACATAGGCGCTGCCCTCCCTCTCTGGCAAAACAAAATGAACCACTACACGGCAACGACAAAGACTGATGCGGATGGCAAAGGCACGACACGTTTTTGGCATCCCAAGACAGAGAGAATGCATGCAGCACTGCCATCACCATGACAACGGAGTCAAGTGGCAAAAGCCAACGCACGACGCGCACACACAAACACGCATACGCACACGCACCCCTTCATTACCCTACACACGTAAGAAACAGCGAGTGGCGCGCACGACTGGCCAGAGGCCATTCTCAATCAAGGTGCAGCGCTCGAGCGATGTGGCAGGAACACAGAAGACAAAAAAATGTAAGACACGCGCCCGCTGCTCTAAGCCGTCCGATGGAGACGCTAACACACACAAACGTCCACAGATACCCACTGGCACGAGTCCGTGTGCGTGCGCTACGCCTTGTCTCAGTCGCGTCACGCCCTTGCCGGCTGCGTTACCCTTACCACAGCTCTATCGCCAGCTTTGCCAGTGCCTTCTCGAGGGCGGCGTGCGTCCTTACGCTCGGCATGTTCTCTGCGGCACTCCTCTCCTCCTCTGGAGGGACGTAAACCGGCTCCAGCCAGCCCTCGTTCACACGCATCAGGCTTACTAATCTATCGTAATCCGCCTGGGGCTCGCCCAGCTGCTTCTGAACGCTGGCACGCATGGCGTTGCGTTTGCAAAACGCGCGCACGGCGTCGAGGCGGTTGGCGGGCGACTCGATCATGTGCAGAGGAAGGAGGCCCCAGAACCACGTCTCGTCGTTGCACTCGAGTTCTGCCGTCATGCCGAGAAGCACCGACAGCTCCGCATCTCTGTAGGCTTGCTCCCTCGGTACTTGGACAGCGCGGATCGCAGCCACAATCACGAAGGCAGTGAGATAGTCGGCGCCCGAGTAGCTCGACGCGTGGGGGTGCAGGCAGGCAGCCGGGGGAGCCGAGCCGTTGGCGAATCCTTCCAAGAGCAGCAACGCAGCATCTTGGAAGGTGTTGCCGCGCCGCACAACATCTTTCCCACGGTGCGTCCGCAGCACAGCGGTGTCGACACGTTCGGCGTACGGAGGCAAAGGATTGAGCTTGCGCGACGACGGTGCGCGCAGCCGCTCGAGGAAGGCATGAATTATGTCCTCGGCCGGCGTATCCGGGACACAGCCGTAGAAAGTGAAGATGCCCAGCAGCTGTTTCCACGTGGCCGCCGTCGGGGCCGCGCATACCTCAGCTGTCTCTTCGTCCAGGCCCGTGTACTCCTCGTCACGGATGAAGGGTTCCACCTTGCCAGAGAGGAGGCTCACGACACGCTGGCGCACCTCCTCACCGTCCTTGAACCCGCTCTTCGCCATCTCGATGTAACCGCCAAACTGGTTCCCCTCCCCGCACACGCGCACCACACGCGCCAGCTCCGCGTTCGCGACCGACTGAGCGGAGGCGCGGGCCTCGCGAAGCCTGTGGCACAGCATAGCCTGCACCAGTTCCTCCGCAGGGGACAACTTCACCGCACGCGTAGCGGAGCTGTCGAGAAAGGCAGCGAGCTCCGTTTTCAGCCAGCCAGCCAGATTTCGATGGCGCAGCTGCGTAAGGTACCGCGCCTCCTCCATCGCGTTCGGGACAGCGGCGTCCGCCTCAGGCAGGGCGTAGAGGGCGGAGAGAAGGGAGAGGACGGTGCAGGTCTGCCGCGTGGAGAGCAGCTCTACGCGAGAGAGAGATGCCTTGCCAGCTGCCGAGATCACGCCTTCGATGGCATTGGACGCCACCTTCAGCTTCTCCGCCGAGAGCGTGTTGTGGCTCTTGTTGCGGTGGAGATGAATCGATGCCAGTGGACACGCCGCGTCGTCTGCCACGTCGGTGTGCTGCAGAAACAGGCGAAGCAGCGCCACAGCGCACTGGGTGAGCGCTTTCTGGGACGGCTTGTGCCAGTGAAACGGAGTGGCGGCAACGGCGCAGGCACCCACCACCTCTGGCACCGCGCCACCCACCTCCGCCCCGTCGCGTAACTCCGCGTGCGACGGGAACGCAACGCTGCCGGCAGTGCTCCAGCCGGCTCGCACGCTCCTCGCTAGCATGCCGCGAATCGTCCGCTCCGAGGGCTGCAACCGCGGTGGATGGTTGACGTAGGTGCGCTGAATGATCGACTCCTGCGCGCGCACGTAGTACACGCGCGGCTCAGTCGTGCGGCGCGATGTCCCCAGCTTCACCGAGAACGGCTCGCACTTGCTCTCCACGCTCATGTCCGGCAGGGCGTACGGCAGATCGAAGTCAGCAGCCGAAGCCAGCGTCAGGCGCCGCTCTACCACTGGCCTTCGCGTCGCTGGTGGCGGCGGCACCGTGTACGTGCGCACTTCCGCATCGGCAATCGCCAGTGCGCCTCCGCTACCAGTGGCCGCCTGCGGCTGATCGGCGCTGCGTATGTCGTCTGTGTCTTCCTCCTCACTGTCGTCACTCGAGCGGTCGAGGTCGTGCGAGTGCTCATCCTCGTCGTGGATGATGGAGAGCGGGGCGGTGTCGCTCGCATCCTGCCCAAGAGCCGCACGGGACGCGCCGGCCGCGGAACTGCTGTCGTTCAGACGGTAGACGCAACACCCCTGCCGGTGACCCACGAAGTGGGCGCGCGTTTCCGCGCAGTAGCGGGCGATGCCCTCCGTGGCCTTGCCGGTAGGATCGCGCACCCGCACCTCGGCTCGCACGTTCAAACCGCTCGACAAGGGCGGGGCGTCGCCGTCAGGGTACAATGCAACGTGCCCGTCACTGCCGAGGTGCACCACCGCGGCTACGTCGACGCGCACCAGGTTCACCGGCTCCAAAAAGCGTACCTCACACGAGCCGTCGAGACGACTAATCGTGAAGCGTGAGACGCGGCGGAGCTCCTCGGGGGTGTAGGTGGCCAGCTGAGCGAGGCTGGGCTCCAGGGTATACTCAGGGTTGGTGCACCGTGGCACAGCGGCGTTGACGATCGGCGCATCCGCCGTCGCGGGCGACGGCCGCCGTGGCGAGTCGTGCGACACCCGCTTCTGCGCCCCGGCGGGCTCTCCTGCCGCGGCGCCGCCGAGCTGCACAGCAGGGACCAGCATCTCCTTCAGCGCCACTGGCGACAGGGCGCTCGAGGCGAGGGACGCTGGTACTTGCTTCATCAACGTGTTCTCGTCAGGCACCCGCATCTGCGTCACCATCCACGTGTGCATCGCCCGACGGGCTGGAGGTACAACGGGCTTCAAGTTATCCTCGATCGTCTTCGCCGTCTGCTTGGCCGCCTGAGGCCGCTCGTATGAGTCGAAGAGCAGCACGTTGCCATACGGCGTTGCGTTGTAGTCAGGAAGGGACATGAAAGCCAAGTCAGTGGGACGGCCCACATTCACGCCAGAGCCAGCGGCCGGCGCACTGGCAAGTGCTGCTGCAGCAGGTGCCTGCCCAAAGCCACCAGTGGCCGGCGGCTGCGCACCGAAGCCAGAAGCGGAGGCAGCCTGCCCGAAGCCGGTAGCGGGGGCTGCTTGACCGAAGCCGCCAGCTTTTGGCTGCTGTGCGCCAAAGCCGCCCACTCCTTGTCCAAATCCGCCACCAGCGGCCTGCCCAAACCCACCTGCCGCGCCTTTCGGGGCCCCAAATCCGCCCGCGGCGGTCTGCGGCTGTTGCTGTGAGCCCCCAAAGCCGCCCCCGACATTGAAGCCGGTGGTGCCGCGGCCTGCGCCGAACCCGCCCGCGGCGGGCTGTGACTGCTGGCCGAAGGCGCCGCCTTGCGCTGCCTGGCCGAATCCACTAACAGCTGGCTGCTGAGCTCCAAAGCCACCGGTGGCCTGTCCGAAGCCGCCTGCGGCGCTGGGCTGAGCTCCGAACCCGCCGGCGGAGCCCTGCGGCTGTTGTTGCTGGGCCCCGCCAAATCCACCACCAGTGATGGTTTGGGAAGCACCGTTGCCAAAGCCGCCCTGAGCAGGTTGCCCAAAGCCCCCGGCCGTCGCCTGCTGTGCTCCGAAGCCGGCCGCCTGCTGCTGCACTTGTCCAAACCCACTGGCGGCTGGCTGCTGCGCACCGAACCCACCCTGCGCAGCCTGTCCGAAGCCGGTGGCCCCGCGGCCGGCGCCGAAGCCACCGGCGGTGGCCTGCGGCCCGCCAAAGCCTGTAGTGCCGCGTCCAGCACCGAACCCACCAGCACCAGTCTGTTGTGCAGTGCCGAAGCCACCTGGTGCAGCGGACTGGCCGAAGCCGCCGGTAGCCGCCTGTTGGCCAAAGCCACCAGGCGCCGGCTGCTGTGAGCCGAAGCCGCCCTGAGGAGCAGCGCCAAAGCCACCCGTGCCCTGTCCGCCGCCGAGCTGAGCACCAGCAGTGGTCTGGGTGCCAAATCCACCCTGCGCTTGCTGTGGTCGCCCAAAAGCATTCACGGCCGGCTGAGAAGCACCGAACCCTCCTCCCTGCGCTGTTGACTGATTAAAGCCGCCAGCTGCACCGAAGCCAACGCCGCCTCGCCCCGCACCGAAGCCGCCGGCAGCCGCCTGTCCGAAACCGCTCTGCTGCTGTGGCGGCGTTTGTCCAAATCCGCCTTGCTGCTGCGACTGCTGGCCAAATCCACCCGTCTGCTGCCCAAATCCGCCTGCCTGCTGCGGCTGCTGCCCAAAGCCCCCCATAGCAGTGGCGGGCTGCAGGCCGAAGCCACCGACCTGCTGCTGAGACTGTTGGCCAAAGCCACTCATCTGCTGCGGCGGCTGCTGGCCAAAGGCCCCAGTCTGTGGCGCTGCAGCCGCTTGACCAAAGCCGCCTTGCTGCTGCGACTGCGGGCCAAATCCACCCGCCTGCTGCCCGAATCCGGCAGCCTGTTGGGTCGCCTGCTGGCCAAATCCACTAACCTGCGGTTGCTGCCCGAAGCCGGCGACTGGCTGCTGCTGAGCCTGGCCAAAGCCGCCCGCTGCTTGCGACATACCCGCCTGGCCAAATCCGCTTTGTGGTTGTGCCGGTTGGCCAAATCCACCCGTCTGCTGGCCGAAGCCGCCGACCTGCTGCGGCGGCTGTTGTCCAAAGCCTCCTGCCTGCGCCTGCTGGCCGAATGCCGCTTGCGCTGGTTGGGCCTGCTGGCCAAAGCCACCAGGTTTGTTTTGGTTGAAACCGCCACCAAACGCGTTCATTAGCACCCCGCGCACACACGCACGCACCGCTGCGATTCGACTGTCTACTGCTCTTTATGCAAAGACCTCCCACAGAGAGGTTGCCGGCACGTGCATGTTCACCGGCAGGTTTTGGAGGAGCAAGCGTGAGAAAGCCCATCGACAACGTAGGTGGCACAGAGGCCGCCATGTCCCATAATCAACACCGCGTAGACGAAACACGCACAGGCGCCGCAAACACACGATTCGAGAGAGTTGTAGACGGTGGAGAGGATGGATTTGTGGAGAAATAAAAGCGCGACAAGCAGCGGTGTGAACACCCCACCACCAGAGCATTGTATATCGAGGCAAACCCCATCTCTTCTCCAGTGCAACTAGTGAAGGTGAACCAAAAAGTAAAAGCAGAGTCGCGCTGCCGAGATATCGAGAGCACCCCGTCCGCAGCAACAAGCGTAGCGCGTTCATCGCCACTCTTCCAGGTCGTCGTTCGCATCCCTTGTAAAAAAATTTGCTTTTCAGGCCGTCCATTCTCTGTCACGGTGCATCGGAGCTTAGCTGCACTCCACGCTATGCCGGGCCCTGTCACGGGCACATCGCGTGGTGCCAAGCAGCCCTGCACACACACGCCCTACAGCAACGCGCCGGCTCAGCCATCCGAGCACGGCCCCTGCCTCATACTCCACACCACCGCCGCGCTCTGCAGGTCGCCTCACACCCGCGCCCGTCACGCCGGCGCCCACCTGCTGTGCATCCCCGTAGGGGTGGCACACAGGCCCCCCCCTCCCCCCGCACCAGCAACGGCAGTCGGGGCCGGGTGCAATGCGTTCCAGCCACGCCGACACCCTGCCTACCACATGGACGGCACAAGCGTGTTCGCTGTCGCGGGCCACCCCGACGCAACGCCACCCAGGGCCCCACCGCCGACACATCAGTGTGGCCATGCATCGCACAGACCCCCCCCCCTGCCACGCCGTAGGCACTCTCGACCCTTGTTACCACGAGAAGTGGGGCTCCGGCGCTGGCAGGGGATAGGAGGGGGGGAGAGGGGGCTGCCTGAGCATACACCGCATACGGCGTGCGGTGTGCTGGGCGCTGAGATACTACGCAGCGTGAAGTAGCCGGTATCAAGGGCTCAAATAGACCGGCAAGCTAAAGGAAATGGAGTTCATCAACGCCGACTTCTGTGCATGGGCACACGTGCACTCGAGATATTCCTCTGCTATGAGATAGAATCGTGGAGAGAGACGGAAAGACGCGCGTCGCTTCATGGCTTGGTCATGTGTCGATTGTATGCGAAAAGGAGTGCGGCGCAGGCGCAGCAGCAGCAGCAGAAAGCCGCCTCGTCACGTCTGAACGCCTTCGCCTACCTTCGGGCCATCAAGCGAACAACGACGCCATGCTGGGCTGCGGTGCCTGCCCAGTTTTTGCTCTGACATAATCGTCCCTGTGCTCCATCTCACTGCAGTACGTCTGTCGATCGGCGCCATATGAGATGAGCGCGACGCTGTTCCCTTCAAACTCAGTGAGCTTGCGCTCATTCAAGTCAAACACAAGAATGTTTTTGCTTTCAAAGGGGCGGAAGAGACTTGCCATGGTCGGTTCCCCTGTGTGGATGCCACGCGCTGCGCAGTAGTCGTCCCAGTGCAGCATCTCCGCACTGAACATTTGACTGGATGAGCCGGCCTGGGTCGCCGACACACCCGTCACCTGCGTCACGTATGTATCATTGCCTAGGGCGAAGGTGCGCACGAGTGGCTCCGCGTAAGAAGAGGCAAACAGTTGCTGCATCGGTGGTTTGCCGTCGTTGATGCCGCGCTCTTGCCGGTAGTCGTCCCAGTGAATCATCTCACTGCATAGAAGCTGTCGTGGCTCTCCGCGGTTGGCCGCCTTGTTGGTGATGGGAAGAGATATGTAGTAGTCATCTCCTGTAAAGAAACACCGCCCCGTCACCTCCACGTTCATCTTGAAAGGCACGCACACCCTCAAGCCGATGAACCAACTTGAAGAACGAGAAGACGCGGAAGAGAAGTCGTGTAATGACGAGCGAGAGAGAGGTAGAGGAAAGGGGGAGCGTCTGTTGTACACGCCAGCCAGTGAAGTGGAGGTGTACTTATGTATATGTGTATGCGTCGCGTCAGCGTCCGCGAGATGTGCCGCATTACAAAAGCACGATGGGGCAGCAGAGCCCGCCGCACGTGAAACATGGGAAACACAAGCACAGCACAGTGTAAGGGAGGGATGGACGAGGGAGCCCAAGCAGAAAGGGCGACGAGGTAGACTCCGTGCGTGGGGAGGTGAGGGTGTTCGAGAGGCCCTGCCTGCGCGTGCAGCAGCATTTACGAAAGGAACAGCGCACCACTGAGGTGCACCGTGGCCACTCGGGAAGCAAAGGAACGCATGCCAAGCAGCAACACGAAAAACGTACTCGTCCTCACACGAGCCAGCTTGAGGTGCTGCGACGCACTCGCGCACCGCCCTCATGCCCTAGATGGTGCATGCAGTGCTGCACTGTGCCTGGTTGAGAGAGACTCCCGTCATGGATTACTTACGCGATGTCGTACGTGTCGCTGCGCCGAAATGCAGCACGGCAAACGGGGGAGAAGGAAAAGGTGGCGAAAAAGGAAGCGTTGAGGAGCAGCGGTTCGTGTGCGCCCTCGTGTCTGTGGTGTGTGGGCAACAGGGGTGAGGCAAGGGAACGAAGAGAAGAGTGCAATGGCCGGCGTCCCTACGCAAAGAGCGGAGGAAAAAGGGGGAAGGGGGCAGGGTGGATACAGAGCTGATGCCAAACTGCCTTTTCTTCACCGTCTCCCACGCTCACGCAGATGCGTGCTCACGTTGAAACTGGTCTAGAGCGGTCGAGTCGTAGTGAGTGCGCTTAAAGCCGCTCGCCTTCTGCAACAGGTATGCTGTCACGCTGGCCCTCTCCTGCAGCACCTGTGGAACACCAGCAGACTCTTTGAACAACGCTAAAAGAGCCTCGGAGCAGAAGACCTTGAGGTCCGCGCCGCTGAAACCTTCCGTCTGCTCCGCGATGATGCGGGTGTCAGCGGCGGTTCTGCACAGCAGCAGTTGGAGAATGGACTCGCGATCTGCCAAGGTGGGCAGAGGAACGTGTACCATGTAATCAAACCGGCCAGGCCGCATCAACGCTGGATCGAGGAGGTGCGGCACGTTGGTGGCCCCCACAAAACAGACCCCGTGGATGTCTGCGAAGCCGTCCATCTCGGTGAGAAGGGTCGACAGGAGGCGCACGTGCTCGCTGTCGTGCCCGCCGCTGACTCGGCGGCCGCCAAGCACCTCCACCTCATCAAAGAACACAATGCACGGCGCCTGGCGGCGGGCGCGAGTGAAGACGTCTCGCAGGTAGCGCTCGCTCTCCCCCACATACGCGCTCAACACGGTCGCCGAGTCCAGGTAGATGAGCGAGAAGTTCCCTTCTGAACAAAGCGCCTTAATGAGCGTCGTCTTGGCACACCCTGGGGGGCCATAGAGGAGGATGCCGCGCGGTGGGGTGATGTGGAAGCGCTGCATCCGCTCCGGCTGCTGTTGCGGCCACACAAGTGCGCGATGCAGCCTGTCCTTCACCTCCGCCAGCCCGCCGATCTCCGACCACCGCACTGCCTTGAAGGGGAGAACGGAGGCGATGTCCGGCCGCCGGGCCGCCTCCAGCGTCTCCGCGCATGTCCGTCCCACGAGACCCTGCGCAGCGCTCAGCCAGTCCATGGCGCTGCCGCCTCGCACGCTGGCCAGCAAGACTGCGCGCTGCAACGCACCAGGGAAGTAAAACACAAGGTGAAAGGCGACGAGCTCGTCCAGTACGTCGGGCGCACAGAGACCGTAGCCGTGGCTGACGCACAGCACCACAACCGACCGGGCGGCACCGTTGCCTCCGCCGCGAAGAACCGCAGCGTCCCGCTGGAGCTTGCGCAAATGAAGCTTGGCCACCTCCGGCTCAGCCGCCGCAAAGACGTGCTCAGCGTCAGTGACCACCAGAACCACAGTGCCACCCCACCCCTCTTGAAATGCCTCTGACGGTGAGAAGCAGCTCGACCATCCTAGCACCGTGTGCGTGGCAGCAACGCTTTCCAGAGCATACCTCACCGTGCTGGAAACGCCACACCCTCGAGGGCCGCGTGCCATGACACCGACAATCGCACCGACGGACTTGTCGGCGCACGCCAGCAGCTGCAGGAGTTGATCTGTCTCACTTTCGAGGCCAATGGGCCGCGCTGCCCCTCTCCCGCCAAGGCTGCTGCTGCCGGCCCGCCGAGCATCATTCACGCGCACACGGCAGTCGCCGCTGACAAGCGCTATGCCGCGATAACCCTTCTGTAGCGTCACTTGACGCACCGTGTAGAAACCGTCTAGGGTGCGGAACTGAGCCCCGACGACAACGTAGCGTCCCATAAGGGCGGCCGCGATATGAGCAGCGGTCGCACAGGCGGCACGTCGCGGCCCGTCCACTGTCACCTCCTTTGCCGTATAGTGGAATACAGGACACCGGATCACCATCGCCTCTCTCGAGCGGTCGCCAGGAGCACAGGGGCGATATTCGATGCCGCTCGAGCACGACGCGTACACAACCTGATGAGTCTCTGCAAGGGCGAAGTCCTGACTCGCGAAGCGCCGCGCCTCTAGCAAGTTCACCCGGACAGAAGTTTCCAGTTCGTACGTAAGTGTGGCGGTGAAGACGGGCACAAGGCGGCACAGATAGCACTCATCGCGTACCTCAACGAATGCGCAGGGAGACTGGGCGCAAGTCCAGTTGCCCGGCACGCGGATCATGGCAATCGACAATCTACTTCAGTTCCGCATGCGCGCTGGTTTGGTGTGCATGCATGTGCGTATATGTGCGAATGCCTACGTAAAGCGGCGAGAGAGAAGTGGGTGCTGCACAGAGACAGGGAGCGCTGAGCGGTGGAGGAGCAGAGAGGCGAGTGCAGACAAAATTAAAGCTGTGAGGGAGGCATGCACTCAGAGCACATGGCAAGTCCAGACGGCTGTCAACAAGCAAGGAATCACGAGAGACGGTGGGCGAGTGGGGTACACCTCAGCTGTGTCAGCCACGTAAAATGGGCACACAAGAGAGCGCCCACCAGAGCGAAGGGAAGACAGAGAGTGAGGGAGGAGACAATACCATCCCTGAAGTCTGAAGCATGTTTCTGGTGCACCTCTTCCGTCAGCCTCGGCAAGTCACGCATGCGTGTGAAGTCCGCTGCTTTTTTTTTCTGCACAAGTGGTAACGGCGGTGGTCGTAACGCGCCGCTCGTATCGTAATGGAGGGAACACGAACACAAATACAGATGAATCAAGGCCCGTCATCTTCTCCCACCCGCAGTGGAAAGAAAGGCAGAGACGCAGGAAGGGAAGGGACGTGCCGTCTACATGGCATAGGAAGCACGTGATTTTGCGGCTTGCTTCGAGAATCTTGTATGTGCCCCCTCCTCGTCTGCGCACCAACCTGTGACATGCATTCGCGCGCTTTCTTCGACGGTGCACAACGGCGTCTGCCCGGTTCCCCATCGCTGCCCTTTTCTACTACCTTCTGCCCTAAACACTCTAGAAGGGAGGCAAGCACTCATAAATGAGTGGCGCGAGAGAGAGGAGTGAACGGCGGCGAGCGATAGCGTGAGAGCACGCTGGTGGAGATGGCTGCATAGCAGAAGCTCCAGGCAATGAGTCCACTGCGGATCGAGCTCACAGCAACCACGAAGAAAAAAAGAGCGCAAACACGAACGCCCACGCACGCGCTTGCCAAGCACGAAAGGAAAAAAAAAAACAATAAGGCAGGGAGATATATAGAGAAAATGGAGGAAAGAAAGTGTGGTTCTATTGAATGTGGGCGTGTTTGCCCATCGCCGCCCCTCCCGCCCCCACCCTCTCTCTCCCCCAGTCGCCGCCAGCAACGCACGGCGATAGGGGCGTGAGAAGGATAGGAGAGGCAGAGAACAAAACAGAAAGGCACTCTGAAGAGGAAAAGAAAAAAAATAGAGCGGGAGGGAGCAATCGCGTGGGAGAAACGAGTCGAGCAGCCGCACATGTGAAGTTCAAATTGGGAGCACAGAGAAACCGCTGCAGGTGACGGGCGGAGCGTGCAGGGTAGCGGAGCGTGCAGGGTAGCGGAGCCCGAGATGGAGGCGAAACGGAAGCTGTACAGAACAAGGAGTGCGAAGTAATGCAGATACGAGAAAGGGATATAAAAATGACAAGCGAGTTGTACTGATGGGGATACGCGCAGCTGCTGCGTCTCTCGCTCTCTTCTGTTTTTTGCTATTTTTAGTGAGTGCCCAAGCAGCGCGAAACGGGAAAAAGGCAATAAGACAACGGGTGCGGAGGCGCCCCCCTCCCCCCTCTCCCTCATCTGTCCGCGCTGGTCACAGCATGCACGCACATGCGC
The DNA here is from genome assembly GCF_000002875.2 of Leishmania infantum JPCM5. Classification (NCBI taxonomy): domain Eukaryota; phylum Euglenozoa; class Kinetoplastea; order Trypanosomatida; family Trypanosomatidae; genus Leishmania; species Leishmania infantum. The sequence goes on along the minus strand of NC_009411.2, from coordinate 99,345 downwards.
AATGGCACAGCTCACCCCACAGGAAAGAGCGAGCAGACGAAGAGGGGGTCGGTGAACGCCAAAAGAAAAAAAAACTAGAAACACAAGCACACATAAAACACCAACCTGAAACCACGCCGTCTTGTCTTTGGCCGCGTACATGTCTCGCCGCATTCACCGATGGGAAGGGGGAAGGCAAGGAGAGCCAGGAGCGCGGGAAGAAGGGAGGGTGAAGACGCTTTCACCGAGCGCGTTCAGATGCAAGGCAGCGCACGGAAAGAAAAAAGGAGGGGTGGCGAAGCGTCGATCTATAAAACGTGGTGAAACAACAACAAGAAAGCGGCAGAGGGCGTGGCAAACAAAGCAAAAGCGCAGATGACAACAAAACCAAACGGCCGCCCTCAACGGCACTCGACGCCTCTTTCGTTCCTACTCTCGCCGCTGTGGTGAGAGTGCGAGTCTGGTGAGGTCGGCCGCGGAGAGTGCCAGGCCTGCCATACGCTAGACTCGACAGCGGGAGGGCGGGAAAGACGTTGTGAAACAGTGCCCCCCGCTCCTCAGCGTTCAACCTTCCTCTCTCTCTCACATGTATAGTGCATGTGTGCGTGCTTGTGGGCTAGTGCAGTCGGAGGAGGGGGTGAAAAGGTATCTATGAGCACGCGCAAGAGAATCTTCGAGTCCCCTCCAAAAAAAAGGGGGAGAACGAGCAAGCAAATGACCTCATCACGCGCCGGTGTGCGTTCAACACAGCTGCGTTGAGAAGAGACGCCAGAGAGACAAAAAAAAAACACGGAGACAGACAAACTTCTATGATACACGAATGGGAGGCGGCTGCAGTGGAAAAGAGAACGAGAGAGAAACCAGCATAATTGAAGATGCGAGTTTTCTATCGTGCATCACCCCTGCAAGACACATGGAAAAAAGAAAACAACAGCAAAACAAAAAGAAATGAGCACGTGACATGTGACGGGGGAAAGGGGCGACACACTTCCGCTGCGTTGGTGTGCCTTTGTGAACCGTCTTCGTGTGTGCGCGCGCGAGGGAGGAGGAAGGGTGTATAAGAGGGAGATGAAAGAGATGTAGCTGGCACCGCGGCTACCATACCGTCTGTGTTTTTATGGGACACAGCATGAGGCCAATTCTTCTACACATCCATACATGCCACACTCTTGACGCCAAGACCCACCCAGTTACAGCACACAGGCCACGTCCCTCTGCCCTCTCTCCTCTGCGCGCCTGCCCAGGAAGACGCCAGCATGTCTCACGGATCGAAGATGCACTAAACCGAAAAAAAAAGGAAAGCAAGCGTTACTGGCAGGCCACACCAAGCCATCCACATGCGAGAATTAAATCCAGTAATAGTGCACAAGACATCGTCACGCGATGAGCGCCAGGCTGAACCTCATCCGCAATGCAATACGACACCCACACCCGGCAACTGCGCACCGACTCCGTCCTTCACTCTTGTCCCGCCAACTCGGCCGCTGCAAATGACCGGCCATACGGAAAAGAGTGTGGCAGCCGGCGACGTCGTTCCACTGGGAAGAAGAAACGTGTGGCGCGTTCAGCAGAACAGGGAGAGAGCAAGAAAGACGCACAAGCGCACATTCGCGCGCCGCTGTAAGTGCACCCGTGCCATTGGTGTGCGAGGGTATCAAGGCGTGGGCGGAACCCCCCTTTGAAGGAGGTGTAGGCGGCACCAAAACGAGCCAACTATCGCGCATGTGCATCAGTGGATCCATTCGGCGGGGCTCAGGCACTTGGACAGTGGGGCCTGAGACACGCCAAAGAGGCAGGGCTGAATCAAAGCCCCATTCGCGTCGAATCGTGCATCCTCCTCGAGCACGTCCTGCACCGCGTTTCGGGCCGTCTGCACACGGATGGCAAACCCCATCAGCTGAAGGCCGTTCATGCACATGGCCCGCTGCGCCCCCTCCAGTGTGCGCATCTCCACAAAGGCAAACAGCGTGCAGTAGCCAGCTCCGGCGCAGATGCGCACCTTGTTGACAGGGCCAGCTGTGGTGAGGAGCTCAAGCAACATGCTCTGCGGCAGGAGGCCAGGCAAGTGAGAAACGTAGATGGTGCGGCGCTTCATCTCGTCCTGACGCGGGTACTGTAGAGGCACGAGCTGGCGTACCAACTGCTGCTGCGTCGCGGTTGCAGGGGCACACGGCATCGTCGAGAACACCGACGGAGACGATACAGATGACGACAGCAAACTGGTGGCAGTGGTTGCTACGTGTGCACTTGTCTTGGTGTAACGGCGGAGGTGACCGAGGAGGGCATGGCTCGCTTCCGGGTCCGTCACCTTCGTGGCGATATCCGCCACCTGAGCCCAGAAAGAAGCCCTGGACATGTGGCAGTTAGGGATCATCGCGCATGTGTGCGCCAGCGCGCAAATGCCCTCGAGCTGCCCCAGCCTGTGCCCAGCCTTTAGCAGCAGTCGTCCGGCCAGGTAGTACGGGTCGCCGGTGGTCATTTTCATCTGGAAGAGATTACCAGCCACGGTGCCGCAGTTGATGGTCTGCGCAGCATTCAGCTCGCCTGCCTCCAGCAGCAACCCCAGTAGTGACTTGAGTAGCTCCTCGGTAAAGGAGGCGAAGCCGAACCACTGCGGGGAGAGGTCAGACAAGGCCGCCAAGAGACGCTGCAGAATCACCGGAGAGGCGCGCGCCACCTCCATCGCCACGTCCCTGGCCACGGCCACAGGGGACTTGCTGCGCCTAATCATGGCGCTGATACCCTGCGTGGGGCACTCACTGCACAGCGCCGCCAGCAACGACTTTGGACTCTTGGAGTGGGCCTGCGACACCTCCTCCAGTGTCACCGCGTGCACCGTCAGCGCCTGCGACTGCCCCCGAGGAACGAAGGCGTGCATTTTCTGCGCTGCCAGGTCCGCCATCTCGGGTGAGTCGAACCCGACAAATCCCGTCATGATCGCCCCCTCCCACGCTGTGAAAGCCTCGTCGGCGCCGTACGGGTAAAAGAGAGACTTGAGCTCCGCATCGGTGGTGGTGAGGCCCAGGTGGCCCACCGACAGCCAGTGCTTGCAGCGGGACTTGGTAGAAAAGGCATCATCGCGGTAGTCTTCAAACAGGAACGAAGACACATCGTTACCAGCTGTGGCCTCAGCGGTGGAGGCAGAGCTGCTGATGGTGGACACGGAGCGGCACAGGGAGATGTCCTCCCACGCCTTTGCCTGCTTGACGTTCATCATGAAGCTGGGTGTCTGAATGTGTGTGCCGATGAAAACCAAAAAAGGCTCGACAAACAATACAAAGGGGTTGGATAGATCAAGCAATATAAACAAGGAGGGGCCGAGTACTCGCGCGTGTCTGTCTGCCGAAGAGCTGTCGCTTACGTGAAGGTGAAAGGGTGGAAAAATAGAAGACAAGAACGAAAAAGAGGTAGACGGGAGAGTCTATGAAGTGAAGAGTCTATATGACTGTCGAATGGCAATGAAGGTGTGCTCTTACCAGAGAGAAAGAAAGGAAGTCACGATCGCTTCGCCTTCTCCACGATGTGTCCACCGTCGTTGACCCAAGAGAGAAAACGAGAACGAGGAAGACGAGGATGAGAAGAAACGATCAAGCACAAGGATGGTGGCGGGCGGGCGATGACAAAAGATGGCGCACCTACGGGCACGTGCGCACTTTTTTTCTGGGTCTCTTATTCTTTGCAGCTTCTCTTTATGGCCGCCCGCTGTATGCGTGTATGTGGGCGGAGGGAAGGGAGGGAAGAGGGGAGTGGAAAGGCGCACAGGGTAGATCTGCACACGTTTGCTTTATGGGCCACGAGGGCAAGGGTACGACTCTTTTCCTTCGCCAGTGAGAGAGAGAAAGAGCAGGGCAGGAAAAGAAAAGAGGGCAATCGTTCGTGTCACCAGCAGCATGCGCATGTTCCGAGGATCCAAAGTACGGAGAAGCGTCTGTAACCGTGCCGCACGACGCCGAAGAGGTCTGGACGGAAGGGCCGCACCCCAACTTGGCTTTGCCTCCGCCCCCTGGTTAGGCGCTACTTTGGCGGAGACGCTGAAGAAGCTCTGCGGGGTCAGACGGCAGACTTCGTCCCAGCTGCTGGCCGTCTTCCCAGCGAGGAGACGGCGATGATTCACCAAAGGTGCGACGTAGCGGGAAAAAGGGTAGCAAGCCGGACTGCGTCGTCGGCCGTGCTGGACGCAGCGAAAGGAGAGCCCCTTCGGCCCGTCATGCCGTGTTGAGGAGCGTCCGTTCGCGATGAGGCCCCCCTCCCCCTCAGTTGGCGAGGCAGACGGATCCAACGGCGCGCATATTTATGTGTGTGTGTGCGGAAGGGACTTTTGCGGCAGGAGTCGCACGAGGGCGTTGGCGGCACATTTTTCTCCCGTTTCTGCCGCCTTGAGTGTGCTCGCGCCTGGGCCTCCTCCTCCGCCCCTGTGTTGCTGTTGTTTAGGTGAGGGCCTCCGTGCTTCGTGATGACGGCGTCGCGTTCGGTCGACCGGTGCTGGCTAGCGCGTGCCCACGCTGCGGCCTCCGGCTCAGCGCAGAAGGCTTCGGCTATTCCGTCCACTAAGGGCCTCGTCTTTGGTCCGAGGGGCGCCGAGAACGAAACGCCGTCCGTGCCGCGCTTGCGTCACGAAGAAGTCGAACGCCGCCTTCAAGGCGTGCACGCTGTCCTCGTTGTTCGGGCTGCTGATGTCCCGGGCGAACGCGGTGTTGTATTCGGTCGATAGGTTGCTGGAAGCAGCCTGCATGGTGCATCCCCCTAGCTGGAAAACGCTTCACCTTCATCACCTGGTAAGCCATCATCTTCCGGTTCGCAAAGGTCTCGCCACCCTTGAGGAGAAGGTGCCGTGTGCAGCAACCTCGCGTTGCCCCTTGTTGCTGCCGCCCACCCACAGCGCCACCAGACCGCGGCAACGTCGGGGTCACGGGTACCACAGTCCCGCTCCGCGCAGCATCGAAGGATTCCGGCAAAGGGCGGTTCTGTGATGGGCATGCGGCTTGCTGGCCGTGTTGACGCGTGGCGATGCGGTCGATTCTCGGCACAAGCCGCTGCGCCACGTGGTGAAGAGCAGTGCCGTCTGCCTGCGATAGCCCGTTCCTGCTGAGGCGTTCAGAGGGCTTCTGCGGATGGCTGGAAGAGCGTCTGTAGGTCGTCCTCCGGTGTGAGGCGAGCCGCGATGGAGCTTGTTCTGCTTGCGGCGAATCCCGTCGCTGAGCGTACCCATGTAACGCTCGGGGTCAACGCCCCCGGGGCTTGGCGGAGGAGGTGGGGGCGATCCCCCCTCCCTCCTTAAGGTGAAGGATTTCGATATGAGAAGGCCGCCCCTCCCTAGACCCCCCCGATGGACCCAGGGAGGATGGGGTACGGCCTGCCACCTGTGCAGTCGTCGGATGATCTATGCAAACATGAGAGAGAGGGTATGCCGGCTGTGCTGCGCCAGCCCGTGCACGCGGGCTGTCGTTCGGGTCCAACCAGACGAACTCAACTCGGGTCGGGGCCCCGTCTGGACGAGGAACGTCATCGCCGAAGAGTGGATGCTGGAGTCGCTCGCTGAGGAAGGTGCTTGCGAGGGGAGCAGAGGGTAGAGAGGGGCCGGGTGCAGTAGTGGTGCGCGGAGGTCTCCTGTCCTTCCATGAGACGGCGGGCAGCTGCTCACGGACTGGCTGTGAAAGGCACAGGAGATCGCATCCGCAGAGTGCGATGGGTGGACGGCTGCATTCGCTGCCCAAGGCGAGGCTTCGCCACAGTCTGTGTTCGAGTGAGATGAATGTTTGTGTATGCGTGTGCGTAGTTGATGCCGTTTCCAGGAGTGCCGCACGGCACTCAACGGCGATCACGGGGGGTAGTGCTGCAGGGAGAAGTCGAGAGTGTCTGTGTGTGTATAGGCTCGTGGGTGAAACTTCCGATGACAAGAAGTAATCCCCTGAAGTCGCGAAGTAGGACAGCTGTGCGAGAGAGCCCCTGTGCTTAGCAAAGATCGAAAGTCCGAAAGGGAAGGAACGGAGGCGAGAGATGAGCCCAGGAAAGGAGTGTGCAAGCGGAAGGGAGGAGGAGTTGGGAGCGTGCGCTGAAACTTGACGGCCCTTTTGGAAGGGCAGGAGTGCAAGCGCAGTGTATCCGAGCCTTCAGTTCAGACTTCAAAAGCCCACCCACCCACCCAACCCATTTCTCCACCGCCCACTCATCCCACGGTATGCATGAAGCAGTGCAACCGTGTCGAGGTGCCACGGTACATTGGCAGTGGCCCACCACCACACCAAGCCTTTGACGGCGCATCCTCAGCTCACTCAAACGCTTGCATACCGCACAGGAGGGGGCGAGGGCAGAGAGCAGCAAGAAGTACAAGTTGATACTTCTGTGCTTCATTTTTTCTTCCCTTTACTGTAGTGTAGAAACAGTACGGCACATATACGCATGCACAGAGGTAGAGACGGCACGGCCTGAAAGATGCGGCGTGTGTGTGTGTGTGTGTGTGTGTGACCAAAAAGGCACCGCTGCCACTCGCGCAACGAGACACGTCACCACTGCTCCGCCATCTTGGCAAGCTCCATCGCACGTGCGGCGCTTTCCGCATCGCCAACGACGGTGCACACGGCCGAAGCTGGAAGACTGCTCCGCTCTTGTGCAAGCGGCAGTGGGGCGACGCGATTATCGGAGCTCAGTATCTGATACCGTGGACCTTCAAATATGCGGTAGTTGCACAACGGTCGCATGAAAGACTTAACGCAGCTGTGATCCGGCTCGCAGGTAAGCGCGTTTTGTCGGCGATGAGCCTCCGCGTGCTTTTTCTGGAGCGACATGACAGCGTCTTCCTTGGCGGTGTACCGGGGCTCGACGGGGACAGCATTGAGAGAGAGGGCACCTACAGTGCGCGGGGTAAGGCGCAGTTGTGACGGCAACGACATCGGCTCGTTCACCCACACGCGCTTGATGTCCGCCACGATTGGCTCTACGACGTTGTAAATGAGCTCTGCAGGCAAGTTTTCGAGGAGGTGGGTGGACAGCACGTGCAAGATTAGCACGTCGGATGGAGGGAAGAGCGCGTTGTTGTGCGTCAAGTCGGTGGGCTTCGTCCGAGCTGTAAACCAGTACATCTCCGCTACAATAGCGCACAGCATATGGCTTTTCTGCATTCGAGTGAGCGGCGTACCACTGCGTCGGTTAGATGGTTTGGCACCGACAATGTTCTGCATCTCATACCGGTCAAAAGCCGCCGCCAGCGCTTCCTCGCCGACCATGTGAGGCAAACTCTGCACGTACGCCGCATACGGCATGGCAGGGAAGAGCTTCAGCAGCCGAGTGCGGACCTCGGTCAGTAGGACAGACTCTCCAAGGATGGCGAGACGATGAAACTCCGTCGTCGTATTCCACGTGCGCGTGCCCTCCGAATAAAAGAGGAGGCCGTGCAACAGCACGTTGTATCGACGCAAGAACTGCAGTGCGAGCCGTTGGCGGGTGATGCGGCGTGACGTCTTCGAGAAGTGAAACTCCTCCACGAGACGCGAGCGGTTCGTCAGCTCATCATACAGCTGCTTTGCCGGTAGGGGCTGTGTCGGACTGCACAGACGCTCAATGAGCAAACTTCTGAGGGTGTTGCGCAGGTTGGCGTCCAGTGAAAGAGTTGTCTGCGGCGGTGCCATTCTCGCGGCCTGACGCGCGAAGGACGAGCTTCCTGTGCGCGGCGCGACCGAATTTAGCGATGAGGCAGCGCAAGCAGAGGAAGAAATCACCGCGCTTCTACAGATCGAATGCACTAAGCCAAGCGGCGCTGCGGAAAACCGTCGCAGAGAGCGACATGTCCGCTTCATGGCGTACCCAGGGGGAGGGGGGAGCTACGGTGTACGTTGAGTCGGTATTACCTCGTCTTATCTCCCTCTTCGCTATGGATGTCGCGCTGTGATGGCACACGCCCCGTCCACCAGCACTCGGCTCTATCCGCGCCTAATGAGCGTGTCTGTGGGTGAGTGCAGACGTCGTCAGCCTGATGTGCGTGGTAGCGCGCACATGACAGTAGCAGAGCCACAGCATCATCCACGAAAATTTTTTGGGCAAAGAAAAGGCGCAGAGGAACACGAGCAAGCAAACTGAAAGAAACATTCGTGCGGGTGAGGCGAGTCCACGAAATCAAGACGGTTGCCGCACCTCCGACCGCGACAGCGAGCGAGAGCATAAGCGGTAGCCCACAGCTCGCTCATGCGACGCTAGCACGAAAAAAGGGGGCAGGTGCCCCAGTACAGCGCCGACGTTGCAGGAAAAGGGCACCTCTTCGGGGCAGGTGGGACCCAAAGAAGGAAGGAGTGGTGACAGCAACGCCCACCAGTGATAAACGGGCCGCAGTTGCATGATTCAATGCACACCTCTATTCGCATGTACTTGGTGTGTCGTCTGATCGCGTGTTTGGTGGAGTCGCACCAGCGCGGATTGAATTGTGTTTTTTTTTTCGTGTGAGAATGTACAAGCAAGAGCAAGGCGCGTTAAAAAGAAAACAAAGAAAAAGCGTAGGCAACACAATATCGTACATCGAAGACACACACGCACAAGAGCACGCCGCATTGGTGCGACGGAGGAAGCACCGGTGGTCGGCACGCGCATGTGCAAAAGTGGGATGAGAAGCCGCATTCAGTGTCTGCGGAGAGCGCAGTTTAGATATCCACCAGCTCCTCGGGGCTCCGACGATAAAGCAGCACAGAGGTGCGAAAGCGGCGCAACATCGCGTCCAGTGGGACTGTGGTGCCTTCGGTGGCAGAAACATCGATGACAGGTCGCTGACTTGCGAGGGAGACGTACGTGTAGACCTCCTCGCCCAGAGCCGCGTCAAGCCGTTGCAGGACGCGAGTTGCCTTGGCGAGGGAAGCACTGTTTCGTTTCTCGTCGCTTTCATCGCGGATGCCCTCGACCACGCGCAGCGTGAAGGCCTCCACTTCCTGCAACCACTGCTGCTTGAACAGCGTCACAAAGTAAGAGTCCTCGGAGAGCACATGGTCCAGTTCAACCTCCCCCGCCTCGTTTCTACTGCGAAAAACGGTGAAGCGCAGATGGAGCATGTTGGCCAACGACTTCTCCGGGCAAACCGCGCGCACCTCAACAAAGAAGGCGTCGAACGCCATCTTGTTGTGAAGCGTAGCGGCGGATGTCGCGGTGGAGAGGCGCAGCTGCGCGATGCGGCGCCGACACATGCGCACGAGCTCCTCCGGAAGAAAACCCCTTAGAACGGCGAGCAGGGCGCGGCAATCGGGGTGATGAATATTGTGCTGGCACGTGTCCAGTAGGTTGACACCAAGTGCTTTTGCCTCTGTGGGGTTGCCTGCCTGCGTTTGCAGCCACTCGAGAAAAAACTGCGGCAGCCGTGATGATTCAGGAGCTTTTGCCCGCGCCGTCCACATAGACTCCATCAGCTGGAGGGTCACCGGTAAGGAGAGGTGACGATGCTTGACAGGCACCGTAGCACAGAGGAAGCCCATGGCTTCCGAAGGGTTGCGGCCCGGCGGGACAATGACATCCGTCGGCTCCACCTCGGCTTCGCCGACACCCTCTCGCTGCAGCCACTCTCTTATAACAGGAAGCGCAGCATCCACGGAGCTTCTCGCCGCCGGAAATTCTCTCGCGACGGTGTCGCCGCTCGCCGGATTCGGCTGAGAGTTAAGGTGCAACGCTACATCACCCATGGAGAATGCCCCTGCGGGGGCAACCGTATCCTTTTTCGGGACCATGGCTAGCTGCATCTCCAGGGCGTCGATGCGCGCAAGAATACGAGTGACAAAATGCTTTGAATAGGTTCCAGCCGTCGCGTCGCCGCCTTCGCAAGGAATCCGATTGGCGCACAGCGACGTTCCGCGCAGGGCAACCGCTGCCGCACCAGTGGCGGGCAGGTGCTCGAGGCCCTCTATCTGCGCGTACGTCTGCCGTCTCAGCGCTTCCTCAAGCTCCGCTACTTGCTCCTTCAGCACGGTGATGCGCGCCTCCTGCAGCTGACTCTCCTTCTCCATCTTGCGCGTCGCTTCACGCGCCGCAGCTGTGCGGGCGCTCTCCTCAATCATCGCATGCGACAGCAGCTTCACTTGCTGCTGCGCCTCCATGTGCGTTTTGCGTTTCTGCTCCATCTCCAAGGTCAGCAAGGAGTTCGCGTGCTCAGCTGCTGTGACCTGATCGCGCATGGCATGCACGAGCTCCTGCGCGGCGCTGAGCTGCGCCTTTTGGTTGCTGATTGTCGCATTCATCGACTCCTTCAGCTGAATGATCTCCATGGCGTGCAGCTCCCGATCCGTTTGGCTCTCCAGGTGCTCCACCTGCATCCGCTTTACCTTCTCCGACATCTCGTTCAGCGCCGCGTCGTACTCATCGCGAATGATGGAGAGAATGCCCTTGTACTCGGAGAAGTGGTTCACAAACGTGCTGAACACCTCCCGGAAGATGTGCAGGCAGTCCGCTCGAGAGCACAGAGGGTGCTCGCGTAGGTACTGCTGATGCTCGCGGCGGATGAACGCCTCCAGTTGCAACGCGAATGGTGCCTTTGAATTAAGCGCCGCCTGGCGACGACGCTGACGCGATGACGTCACGGCGGGCCACATCTGCACCGGACCGGTGGCAGCGTCGCTCGACACCAACTGGCGGGCGAGAGGAGCAGGAAGCTGCGCAAAAGGAAGCGATGCCCTCTGCGTCTGTACTGGTAAGTGCGGAGCCGCTACTGTAGCGAGGGCACGGTCGAGAGGGGCGAGATGATACGCCCCGCGATCCAGCGACGGCGCGGATTGACCTTGTTGCCGGTGACGCCCTCGCGGCACAGCAGTGCCAGCTTTCGCAGACCTTCCTACATGCTGCACGGAAGGACGAGGTGGTTCGCTGGGATCGAGCATTGCTACAGCTGCGGTGGCCGCTTTCCTTTAGCGTAACCTTAATGCACGCGCGTCTCCTCACGGCGCCGTAGCGCCAGGGAGCTCCGACGCTGCTTGGCCAGGAAGCGCCCGGTATAGAGCCTCTTGCGACTGCGCCTCCTCTGGTGTGGTGATTCAACAGCAACATTCATGGGTATGGTGATGGCGCACGGCGGAGAAGGGTTGAGTGCAAAACGCACGCGATGCAACATCGTACACACCGTAAGGAGGGCAGAGGAGGTGCGTGAGACGGAGGAAGGGATGCACGTAAGCAAAAAGATGTGAACGAGGTCACCGCGTTCGCACTAGTCATCGGGTTCGTCCACCACTCGTTGCGTGCTACAGAGAAGCAATGCTTACTAGACACCAACCGCAGCGCGATGCCATACACCGTAACGTGACGAGTACGGAGGCCCATCACATTCACTGGCTGGTGCACGGGTGCAGGCACGATAGAAGTAAGAGCACAAGCCTACACGAGCATGCGCATGTACGCATGAGGCTCCGCTTGGCACGAGCACGTGCACAGTGTACTGGCGCGAAAGCAGTCGAGGAATCCTCCTCCTGTAAAGACAGGGCACATACGTACTCATCGGAGATTTGAGGGGACACCAAGCAGTACTCCTCTCGGCCCCTCACGGCTGCCCCCCCTCCCCATTCTTTGCAGCCTTCACGCCCCTCGCAGCGATGCAGCGGCCCAAGGGCGACGTGATCGAGGAGGATGACGAAACGAGATGAAAGGAGGGGTGGAATGAGGGGGTGCTGAGAGAAAAAGAAGTCACTCGCCACCTTTCCGTTTTTTTTTTGGTGCAGGGATCCGTGAGCGGCACAGATCTGTTGCGGATGTATGCTGTTCAAAACACCGCTGGGCAGAACTTCCTACGCTTGTTCTTGATGTAGTTTTTCGAGATGCGACGCGTGCCAAATGCCATGCGCCTCGATGGCCGCCTATTTCGGGGGTGGCCTCCGCGCGGTGTGGCAGCAGGGCTTCGCCATGTTTTGAACTCGGGTGGCATGAAGCGTTCCGGCTCTGCGTTGTCGACTGAGATCGGCTTCACTTTAACGTCGTACATTTTCTGGAACAGCGCCCCAACTGGTCGACGACTTGTCTGCGACGCAGCTACCGTGTGACGGTGGGCAACGTGAATCGTTCTAACGGCGTCCCACAGATCGGGAGAAAGGGTGGGTTGGGCGGTGTCGTGCTCAAATAAGCGGCGAAGCAGTAGAAGCTCCTGGGGGTGGCGCCGCAGGTACCCGTGGATGCCGCGTGCCTGCAGTATCTTGCCGCTGAGATGCAGCGTGAGACGTCGGCGTGCATCGCGCACAGCGGCGGATTCCTCGTACGTCAACGGGTCCACCACTCGCTCCTCGATGAGCGTAGCGTGAGCTAGGGCCTTAATGAAAAAGCCCGCGGAAGATTGGGTGCAGTATCGACTGACAAGGTCGGTTAAGCTGTCCAGTGTGCCGGCGTGCAGTACACCCACCACGGCGAGGGCCTCCAGCACATCCAAGAACCACTGTGCCTCGTGGGTGTCTCGCGCATCCGAAGGGGTGAGCAACGCCCCTGTCGCAACCGGTGCAGGTAAAGCGTCCTCCACTTCGAACGGGCCGGGTGCTGCTCTCGCAAAGGTGTCGCACAGGCGTCGGAGTTGTAGCTCCACTTCACCGCACAGAACATCGATCAAATTAGGTTGGTGTCGCAGAGTCTCCTCATCGGGCACGTCTGTTGTCTGGTAAAACTCCTTTGTCGTCATCCGCTCTGTTACCTCGCTGCTGTGATGCGCTACCTCGGCGACGCTGAAGAACATGTGGTTCACTGCGCTCAGCCCGCGGTACGTGCTCCGCAGCCCATCTAAACTCGCGTAGGGGATTAACTCTACGCAGCGGCCAAGCGCCACTGCCGTCATCTGCGGGTCGTTGAGAAACCGCTGCTCAGCCATTACTTGAAAGGCGCTACTCGTGTACGCGGACAGCTCGGACAGTGAATAACACCCCCTCGCCTTGGAGGACTCCACAGAAACGTCATCGTCAGTGGGTGAGGGGGCTTTGAAAACAGTCCACAGGCACCTCAGCATCACATCCTCGAACCGAATCGAACGTGCAGCGAGGGCATGCAGTAGTTGAACCTGCTGATGCAGTGAAAGCTCTCCCCTACCGATCGCAGGAAGAAGAGCTGCTGTTAAGCTTGCCACATCCCCAGCTGAGGTCATTGGGTTGAGACATTTCTGGTAGAGCCCGACAGACGAGCTAGCGCTCGCCTCCAGCACAGCGGACGGAGGCGCCGCGCCAGTCATTGCACCGCTGCTGCGCGCGTACACCAAACGAATACAGCGCCGCATCACCTTTGCTCAGAGCGCCCGCCGAGCGCTCGCACCAGGCAACTGTGCTGAGAAGGCGCCAAGCACTGCTCTTTTTTTTTCAGTGCGAGTCAAGCCGACATGGGGATCAGCGGCAGTTATATATAAGGAAATCGGAAAACACAAGAGGATAAAGAGACTCGGAAAGAAGAGTGCGGCGGGATCATGAAGATCGGCCGTGTTTGCATGCGGTTAGTGATCTCAAAAATCAGTGACCTCTTCGCCAGTGCTTGAAGCGCAGGCGACATCCAAGTTCGAATAGAAGGCGCAGCAAGGAGCCCAGTAATACTCCAAGAGTACGGCACGCACTCCAAGTATAAATTGCCAATGGCTTCTGCCCACTGGCAGTCGCCAGTAAAACTTCGAAGTATGCTTCTGAACGTCTAGACGACGAAACGCCTGCACATCGGCCCTTGCTGCGGGACCGCTGGCCAAAGGGGAAAAACTGCAAGGCGTGGCTCCGTTTCGTTCGTCTCCTTTGAAACGGCACACAAAGCCGAGCGCCAGACGCGTGAGGAAGGGAGAGGAAGGCAGCAGAGCAGACCGCCACGACGCGCACCGCACACACACAAGAAACGCGTTGGACGTAAAAGGGAAAAAAAGAAGAGAGCGCAGAACGAGCCAGCAGAGATTTTGTTTCTCCAACGCGTCCGTTCCCCGCCACCTTGACCGGTGCCAAACCCCACGCTGCCCCGGCCCTGTCACAGGCACATCGCGTGGTGCCAAGCAGCCCTGCACACACACGCCCTACAGCAACGCGCCGGCTCAGCCATCCGAGCACGGCCCCTGCCTCATACTCCACACCACCGCCGCGCTCTGCAGGTCGCCGCACACCCGCACCCGTCACGCCGGCGCCCACCTGCTGTGCATCCCCGTAGGGGTGGCACACAGGCCCCCCCCCTCCCCCCGCACCAGCAACGGCAGTCGGGGCCGGGTGCAATGCGTTCCAGCCACGCCGACACCCTGCCTACCACATGGACGGCACAAGCGTGTTCGCTGTCGCGGGCCACCCCGACGCAACGCCACCCAGGGCCCCACCGCCGACACATCAGTGTGGCCATGCATCGCACAGACCCCCCCCCCCTGCCACGCCGTAGGCACTCTCGGCCCTTGTCACCACGAGAAGTGGGGCTCCGGCGCTGGCAGGGGATAGGAGGGGGGAGAGGGGGCTGCCTGGGCATACACCGCATACGGTGTGGGGTGTGCTAGGCGCTGCGGTACAGCTCACGGAGGTGCTTCCCAGTCACCAGCGAGAACTAGCACAGAGCTACAATGAAAACACTGCGTAGAACAGACAACCTTCTAGAAAGAGACCGAGGGGAAATGCCCCATACGCAAAGCGTTCCCTCAAGAGGCTGCAGATGTACGACCGGTACCGTCATTGTCCTTGCCATGCCCACAGGCACGAAGGCAGGCACGCGCACAGATGCATACACACATACGAGCTCACAGCTCTAGGGGGACCAGTGTCCAGGTTCTAGATGGATGGGGTGCCTCACTTCGCGCCGAAGGACGAGAACGCATCCACGTCACAGTTTGAGGCTCTGCGACAGCAGTGCAGACTGTCGGGCAACCTCGGCCACCTCCTGGAAGCCCGTGTGATACGCAAAGACGGGGTGGCTGCTCAGCCTCATAACACACCTGATGGTATACAATAGCGTCGTCTTCTGCGCGTCTGTTGATGAGGTGCCCCACTGGATATCATGCAACAGCTTGGAGACCAAGGAGTCCAGCTGAGATGGGGTGAAGACGAATCGGGGCTTGCTCTCCACAAACCGCACAATCAGATCCTTTGCGGTATCGTTGATCGAAGGTTCGCGGTCGCCGCTGCCATGAGAGCTGCAGGCCATAATGAGCGTGCTGATCACAGACGCCTCTGCTTCACAGTATTCTATCAGATCCACGTTGTGCTGACGAGCGGCCCGGAAAACGGCAGAGAGCGACTCAAAGGCCAGCTTGCGGCACTCCAGTCCCTTGTCCACGCGATGCGTGTACCCGCTCAGATCAAACGTGCCCTGCAGCTTGGTGTCCTCGCGCAGCTCTGTCAGCAAATTCGGGAAAATTGTCACGCGTGTCTCCTCGCAAAGAAGCCAATGTGGACGGTGCTGAAGCACCGTGGTGAGAAGTCGCAATGCCATAGAGCGCAGTGGCAGCGACGGTGCCGTGCTTTCCTTGGTGTCGGTGGGCCGGTGCAGCTGGAGAAGTGCCCGCAAAACAATGTGGCGGTGGATCTCAATGCTTGCAGATCGCTCCGCCAGCGTGCTCAGGAAGTAGCGCAGGGCCACCATGCACGTCACACGCGTATCCAGCGACGCCTCCGTCTTGAACAAGGTGTCAGCGATCATCACGCCCCGCTCTGCGTCAAGCATGAACATGCTGAGAATCCCGGCACATGCCCCGTACAGCTCCACCAGGTCCGCGCTGGCGGATGACTGAAGGAAGAGAGACAACAAGCGTTTGCTCACCGCGGCGTCGTGAAATGCGGTATTGTACCGCGAGAGGGCCAGTGTGGCAGCTTCTTTGATGGACTTCACATAGTAGTACCGGCCAGTGGTGCCACTGTCCACGGCCCTCTCACCGCACGGCATCAAGATAGTCTCGGCGTTGCCGGGGTGCAGCATGCACAAGGAAAGCGACCGCTCGCCGCAAGACCGCACCAGCTCGCCTTCCTTGCTCTGCACACTGCCAAGAACCAGCGCAGACCAGTCGGCACTCAGCCCGCTTGCCTGTCCAGCCTCGCCAACGCAGAGAAGGAAGTGCGCCCTTTCCACAAGTTGGGGAGAAAGAGTGTGCAAAAAGGCGTTCACGGCGGACGGGGAGCCGGCACCCACGCAGCGCACCACCGTGAAGATGCATGGGATGTGTGACTGGTTCGACACCAGAAACTGCCGCACGTCGTCCTCGATAGGCAATCGCGACGCATATTCGTGCTCATACACGGTGCCCACAAGCGCCATGAGGCTGTCTAGTGCTGGGTTCATCAGGCTCCGGCTCCACAGCACTGCATCAGCCAGTCGAGCAACGTGTTCCCACACTCCAGCAAAGTAGGTCTCGTAAAACGAGACAACCTGCTCTGTTTGGTGCCGGAAAAGCTGTGCCAGAAGAAGCGCCAGTGCGCACATCTCGGCTAGTTCACACGACGACAGTGACAGGGGGTGGCCCGGTGCAAACAGGGTCGTCAAGTGCTGCATAAACGACGCCGTCAACGGTGGCGTGTTGGGAACTGAAAGGCGGCGCAGTAGCACCTCGACTGAGGCCGCCCGCACACTTGCTGACTCTGACTCGACCAATGCCGCCACTTTCTCCAGCACAGACGTCGGAACAGATGCTGAAGATGCACTGCTGCCTGTCATGATGCTCAGTGCACGAAGAACAGGCAGTTTTACTTCGTCGTAGTCCAGCGCGCGCCACAGGGCGATTGCCGGCTGCTCCAGCGCCGAAAGACCATGGGCTGCAGCCCAGTTTGCCAGACTCTCCGCGGCCGCCGCTCGGCATGCGGCAGGAAAGGTACCGTTCTCAAGCAGTGCACCATAGTTGCTGCCCAGAACAGCCGGTACAGATACGTCGTGCGTGGCGCTGTACACCTGCGCGAGTGTGTCGCTGACCTTGGTGATGCAGGCCGCAGTGGCGCTCGAATTGCCTCCGCACAAGCACAACACCGGCAACTCCTTGGCAAGGTTCACGGTCTCGCTGCTCAACAATGCACCTTCTCCTCTTGCCCTGATAATACTCGCCACGATGCTCCGGCATCCCTCCAAGGCGGCCGCATCGGCTGCAACTGCGGAGAAGTGGGCGCGGACTTGATTCAGCAGCAGAGGCACGGTGCTTTCACAAAAAGCGACAGCGTGTGCGAAGGTGGCAAAGATGTCTTCGAGAGCCTTCATCAGGGACGCTGTAGCCTTTTCATCTTCGATACCGACGAGCTTGCAGAGTTCGTGGCAGCGGTTCGTGACCAACGCGACGCAATCCGCGTCATGCACGTAGGAGTGACGGACCACCGTGCGCACCAGCTTCACGGCCTCCAGATGCACTACTTGAACGCGGTCCTGGAGTGTGGTCGCCGCTATGTTCAGGGACTGCATGCCCAACTCCTTGTCGTCATGCTGCGCCACCAGCACCTGAAGGACGCGAACGGCCCACATGCGCAGCTTCCATGTAGAATCTGATGTCCCATTGTCGTACTCGTAGTACTCGTCGTAATCCCCGTCGTACCCACCGTCTGCGGCGTAGGCGTCCTCCTCTGCACCTGAAGCGTATGGATCGAAGGCGACCAAATCCTTTACAGCGGCGAAGGCGCCGCGCCACGACGGGGCCCCGCCACTTGCGTTCAGCTGCAAAAGAGAGCAGACAACTTCAAGCAGTGTCTCCGTGCTGTCCTCCCCCTCATCATAGTGCTCCGCAGCGTGGGCCAGACGCTCGCAAGCGGAGTCGATGATCTGCTGCACCACCGGCATCGGAGGCCACCGCAGCACGCGCATCTCGACCTCGCAGAGCTGGAGGTAGGCGACGTACTGTTCGCTGGATGTCGCAGTCACAAGCAGCTTCAGCGACTCCGCCACCACGCTCTCTTGCGTCGCTGCCCTTAAAAGCGTCAGCAAGGACTCAACCAGGGTCAGGCTCGCGTGTCGGATCGAATTGGTTTTCTGGAAGTCCCTCACCGCCATCTTTACAAGGGCATCGCGCTCGCCTAGTACGTCTTTGTAGGCGGGCACGAGTGCGTTCACCGCGGTATAAAGAATCTCACGCGCAGTGTCCTCCAAGTCGTCCACCTCAAGTTGCGCTGCGCAGCGGACGCAGAGATGCCGAGCCACATCGATTTGCTTTTGCCAGAAAGCAACGTTTCTGCGAGCCTCGCTGGCGAACTCAGTACAGCACTTCCTGAAAGTCATCCCACTGAGGTACTGCAGGTTGGCGCCATCGCCATCATCCGAAACACGCGTTTTCGTGACGGTCGACAACAGGTACTGGAGAATAACGTCTCTCTGGCTGCACTTCACCACCATGTCTGGAAGCGCGTTGGCGGCCTCATTCTGAACCTCCTCACACCGCTCGTCGGGAGAAAGGCAGGAAAGCACTTTATCGACCACTTCGTTGGTGATGCTGTTCTCGTCAGCGCTCTGCACGTGACGCCGAAGATCAAACAGGGCCATCAGTCGCAGGTCCTTATCGACATGTTTGATGCCCCTCAAGAAACTACATGCTGAAAACGGTGCCATGGGGTTGATATGAGGCAAAGAGAAAAGTGTAGGCAAATACTTGTCGGAAGGGGATGCGTGTGAATCGCTCCAAGCGATTTGCTGCTGCAGTTACAGCTGCGGTGATGTCAGGGTGAAAACGGAGGGATTCGGCCAATATTTGTGACGACAGGAAGAAACAGCCGTGCGTGCCGTTACCTCATACATGCCAGCCCTTTCTGCGTCTCTCCCGTTTGTTCTGTCAACGTGCACTGCGTCGATATGCGTAAACTGCGGTCAAGAGCCAAAGATGAAAGTAAAGCGGGGATGCGAGTAGAAGTTGTGCGACTTGAGCAACGGCCTCCTCCTCCGTGCCCAGTTGTACAGTCTCCAAGCACTCGCAGAAGACAGACACGCAAGTACACGGTTTTCGCGCTCGCCAGTTTTACCTTCCGCAAGCCCGTCAACATTTCGCATCGCCTACATATGCGGTTCGCGCCTCGATGCATCAAGCGCCTCAGTACACGCATAGAGTGCAGCGCAAAGCCCACTCAGCTTCGACTGCCGTTCTCTTCTCCCCCTCTTCGATCGTCGCTGTTTTGAAGGGACAACGGCTCTGTCACTGTGAACGTTTCGTTTTTCTCTCTCCAACACGCTCCTTCTCTGTCACGGTGCATCGGAGCTGAACTCCGCCCCGCCCCTGTCACGGGCACATCGCGTGGTGCCAAGCAGCCCTGCACACACACGCCCTACAGCAACGCGCCGGCTCAGCCATCCGAGCACGGCCCCTGCCTCATACTCCACACCACCGCCGCGCTCTGCAGGTCGCCGCACACCCGCACCCGTCACGCCGGCGCCCACCTGCTGTGCATCCCCGTAGGGGTGGCACACAGGCCCCCTCCCCCCGCACCAGCAACGGCAGTCGGGGCCGGGTGCAATGCGTTCCAGCCACGCCGACACCCTGCCTACCACATGGACGGCACAAGCGTGTTCGCTGTCGCGGGCCACCCCGACGCAACGCCACCCAGGGCCCCACCGCCGACACATCAGTGTGGCCATGCATCGCACAGACCCCCCCCCTGCCACGTCGTAGGCACTCTCGACCCTTGTCACCACGAGAAGTGGGGCTCCGGCGCTGGCAGGGGATAGGAGGGGGGAGAGGGGCCTACTTGGCCTCCCCACAGGGTGGGATACCGGGTGCCGATACCGCAGCAAGGTGTTGCCCGTCATGAAGGATTACTGCCATCTGTACGAAAGCAAAAAGTAAGAAATCAAAGGAAAAAATCGCTTGCTTACACGCGCACGTGCAGATCTGAGCCATGTGCTCAAAACTGATGGGCTAAAGTCGTTTTCTTTTCCCGGTTGTTTCCTTCCTTTTACGAGGGAGCGCAAAGTGGTAAAGCAAATGCTGCGTTGGTGGACTGCCGTGTTACCGGTCGTGTGCCTAGTCATCGTGGGCAAGGGCGTAAAGAAGGAGTAGAGCGAGCGGCGCCCGTTACGTGGCACGCAAAAGAAATGTTGGGCACGGTACGACGATACAGAAAAAACTAGCTTCTTTTCTTTCGCTGCCTTTAGTGCAATTGGGTGTGGAGAGAGGTCTCGTGCTCCGTGTCTTCTGTAAGCGTCCAGACGGGTGCATTTGTTTGGTCTTGACTGAGTTTTTCTCGCGTATGCTTTTGGAGCGTTGTACGCGGGCGAGACTGCAGAAAGCTCCAGTGAAGCCTACGTTGGTGACGTCACATACCAAACTTCTGAAATAAAGCGCGAGCTGGGAGGCGTCAAACCTGTTCACAAACGAGAGAAGAGGCGCCTTGAGCAAGAAAAGAGCAAAGCAGTCGCACAACCCCCGGAGTGAGAGGGGAAAAAAATGAACTCAAACAAAAGAAAAGAGGAAGAAGAGGGAAGCGAAACCGTACATGAAGCATGGCGTGTAGACTTCGCAGAGCAAGCAGAAAGAGGGGAAAGTCAGAGTGAAACCAAAAAAAAACGTTTTGTGGTGAGACTGCGAATCGAAGCTTGTTGCGTTAAATAATGTGTGCATTCATTTCTGACGAGCCTCAAGGACCTCGATCATCTGTTCAGCACACTTCGGTATGGGCGTGCCGGGACCAAAGATGAGTTTTACGCCGGCGTCATAGAGACTCTGGTAGTCATCGGGTGGTATAACGCCACCGGCAGTGACAATGATATCGTCGGCACCAAGCTTCTTCAGCTCCTGGATGAGCTGCGGAATCAGCGTTCGATGACCTGCAGCCAGTGAGCTCGCGCCGCAGATGTGCACGTCGTTTTCGACAGCATGGCGGGCAACCTCCTCGGGGGTCTGGAAGAGCGGGCCGATATCTACATCATAGCCCATGTCAGCAAGACCAGTGGCTACCACTTTTGCCCCACGGTCATGTCCGTCCTGGCCTATTTTGGCCACCATAATACGCGGGCGACGACCTTCCTTCGCAGCGAAGGCGTCGATGCGAGCTTTGACAGCCGCGACGTGATTCTGATCCTCCTTGTTGCCCCCTCTCAGGTAGGAGTTGTAGTATACGCCTTGCACTACCTGGCTCCTTGCAACGTAACGGCCGTAGACCTCCTCCATAGCAGAAGTAATCTCGCCGAGCGTTGCACGTGCCCGCGCAGCCTCAATAGCAGCCTCGAGAATATTGATCTTCTCGTCCCTACAAGCCTCCGTCACTTTCTTGAGCATTTCCTGTACCTTGGCCGTGTCGCGGGTAGCCTTCAGCTTCTCCAAGGCAGCAATCTGACCTGCACGTACCTTTTTGTCATCGATGCGAAGCGTCTCAGGTATCTTATCGACTGGGTTAACGTACTTGTTAACGCCAACAATGGTCTCCGCGCCAGAATCAATGGCCGCCTGCCGCCGCGCGGCGCTCTCCTCTATCATCAGCTTGGGGAACCCTTCCTCGATGCATTTGGTCATACCGCCCTTCGCTTCCACGTCGTCAATGATTGCGGATGCCTTCTTGATCATCTCCTGCGTCAGAGCCTCCATCATATACGAGCCACCCCATGGGTCGACAACGCTGCAAATGTGTGTTTCTTCCTGAATGATGATCTGTGTGTTACGCGCGATACGAGAACTCTGTATTGACGGGAGTGCCACTGCCTCATCGAAGGCATTCGTGTGCAGACTTTGCACACCGCCCATCACAGCTGCCATGGCCTCAATCGTGGTACGAATGATGTTGTTTTCCATGTCCTGCTCCGTCAGCGACCAGCCGGACGTCTGTGAGTGCGTTCGCAGAAGCAGACTCTTAGGATTCTTGGGATTGAACTTCTTCTTCACGTACGTCGCCCACAGCATCCTGGCAGCCCGAAGTTTCGCAATCTCGCAGTAGAAGTTCATGCCAATGCCAAAGAAGAAGGAAAAGCGCGGCGCCACATCGTCCACCGTCAAACCGCGCTGCTCGGCGCAGCGGATGTATTCAAGGCCGTCGGCAATGGTGAATGCTAGCTCTAAGGCACCGTGACCACCTGCCTCTTGGATGTGATAGCCACTGATACTGATACTATTGAACATAGGCTGACGCTTGCTCAGGTAGGCCATAACATCACCAAGGATGCGCATTGAAGGAGTTGGAGGGAAAATGTACGTGTTCCGCACCATGAACTCCTTCAATATGTCGTTCTGAATGGTTCCCCGTAGCTTTTCTTGCGGGACACCGCTCTCCTCCGCCGCTACCGCGAAAAAGGCGAGAACAGGGATGACAGCACCATTCATAGTCATGGAAACACTCACCTTGTCCAGAGGAATATCGTTGAAGAGTAGCTTCATGTCCTCAACTGAATCCACCGCAACACCAGCCATACCCACATCACCAGTCACGCGCGGATGGTCAGAGTCGTAGCCGCGGTGCGTCGCCAGATCAAACGCGACGGAGAGACCTTGCTGTCCATTCTTTAGGGCGGTCTTGTAGAAATTGTTGGACTCCTCAGCAGTGGAGAAGCCAGCGTATTGCCGAATAGTCCACGGACGGCCAGTATACATCGTCGAGTGGACGCCACGGGTGTATGGGAAGAATCCAGGCAGCGCCGGGTGACTCTCGACATCATCGGCGACGTAAAGCGGCTTGATGTCGAATCCGTTGATAGAATGAATGGTCAAGGTCGATGGGTCGCGGTTCTTTAACTCCTTTTTTGCCGCAGCAATCCACTCCTGTGGGTATGCTGCGGAGAGCAAGACAGAAACCCGGCGCATCATTTTTGTGTACCTGCACCGATTCTAGGGTAACAAAAAATGACAGAATATGTAGGCTGCAGTTCCAGAGGATCCCTTTCTTTTGCTGTTTTTGTGTGCTTAAGATCAGCTCTACGACGCCGGGAGCGCTAATTTTTCATAATTAAAGGCGACCAAAAAAAAAGAGAAAGCAAAGGAATAGTATATGCAAAGTTGCTTTACGAAACTACAGTACGGCAGTAGTACAGCTCACCCAATGGAGCCTGCAATAAAAATAAATGGCATCAGCGCTTCGCAAACACAGACGCGCTGTCATGATAGAGAAATGCACGCATTTTTTTTTCGGCTACAGAGACGCTTCCCGGGTGGCACGCTCGTGAGGCAGTTACTTTTGCATTTTCTCCCCTTTAATGTGCACACTCATCGGTGCATAGCCCAGAATAGTTTCTCGACGGAAACACTCTCACGTCCCCTGCCTCCTATACAATACGCGATTCATGAAAGCAGCGATACGGGAAAAGCGTATCCATTGCATGCAATATAGAGAAAAGAGCAGCTTGACAACTTCGACACCGTCGAGTACATGAAAAAAGGGCAACTACCGGTTATTCCCAGACAGCTAATAAATATTGATAGTATACAGGAGGTGAGCTCACTGCTTTTTTTTTACAACGTGTCATTCTACCAGGAACAAGTCAACAGATATACAAGTATAATTCAAGGAGTCGAACAGAGGGTAAAGAGGCCGGGAGTGGTGTAATCAACTGAGCTTCCGGGGCGTCCCCAATGCTAACGTTTCACATTTATTAACCGTGAACCTCGGTAACACAAGCTGAGGAAAGTGTAAAAGAGACCCAGAAAAAACAGGCACAAACGTTTCTACTTGCAATCGGGAAAGTGCACAGCAGACCACCAAAGAAGCAGGATCGATATAGCGCTCGAAGAGCCAACTTCTCCCTACGGTACTTCTCTTTCTTCGATAGATCGATAAACGCTGCCAGTGAACCCTCTCCCTTGTTGGTTTTCAAAACCTGAGAACCACCCCGCGCAGCGCAGAGGAATGCAAAAGAGCAGTTATAGCACTAGGGAAAAAGGAAGTCATCAGTAAAGAAGCCCTTGCTCACTTTAAACTGAAAGTCTCTTGAAAAAGATAAAAAACTTTATTCAGCAAACATCAGGCTCCTTTTAAACAAAGAAGAAAAAAAAAGAAGAACACATTCTAGGGAATACAGTTTGTCAAAGCGTAACACTGACACACACACACATACCGCCACCGCCGAGGCTACAGAAAAGAATACCAAGAAAAAAACACGCGAGCATCCAGCGTTTTTCATTCTCCCTCCAAAAGGGGAATGATACAAAAGTCAGTTTTTCAGTGCGTGAAGAAAAACATGGCTTACCACCCTTCCAATTTGGTGACTAGAATAATTACCAACGCAAATCCGTGTGCGAGAGCCGAATTAACACAAAGCCGTTAGCAACACGCTCCTTCGTTGTCACGGTGCATCGGAGCTTAGCTGCACTCCACGCTATGCCGGGCCCTGTCACGGGCACATCGCGTGGTGCCAAGCAGCCCTGCACACACACGCCCTACAGCAACGCGCCGGCTCAGCCATCCGAGCACGGCCCCTGCCTCATACTCCACACCACCGCCGCGCTCTGCAGGTCGCCTCACACCCGCACCCGTCACGCCGGCGCCCACCTGCTGTGCATCCCCGTAGGGGTGGCACACAGCCCCCCCCTCCCCCCGCACCAGCAACGGCAGTCGGGGCCGGGTGCAATGCGTTCCAGCCACGCCGACACCCTGCCTACCACATGGACGGCACAAGCGTGTTCGCTGTCGCGGGCCACCCCGACGCAACGCCACCCAGGGCCCCACCGCCGACACATCAGTGTGGCCATGCATCGCACAGACCCCCCCCCCTGCCACGTCGTAGGCACTCTCGGCCCTTGTCGCCACGAGAAGTGGGGCTCCGGCGCTGGCAGGGGATAGGAGGGGGGAGAGGGGCCTACTTGGCCTCCCCACAGGGTGGGATACTTGGTACTGATTCCCGAGCATGTTGCCCAACTTGAGGAAGGCATGATGGAGGAGGGGGGAAGGATGTGCTGGATAGGGCGAAGCCGCGTAGCTGTTACTACTGTGCCTCGTAAGGGAGGTGCGCGGAGGCCGAGTTGAGGAGCGAGAATGTCTGCAATTATAACTGAAGCGAATGAGCATTTATTAGAATGTGGGGTTTTACGAAACTGTTACCCGGAGTGTGATATCCAGTCTCATGTGGATGTTTTTCCTAGTATAAGTGCTTTGAAGCCCAGGTGGCGAGATGCCAATACAGTAGATGACGAGTTGCTGTGGCTTAAAGGATGCATAGCATCAGGAACGTTTGCAAGCGAACGCATGGGCTGTAAAAAAAAAAGAGAAAACACTGAACCCTGTGGGTTGGGGCTTCGCAAGAGTGGTACTGTTCTCTTTTGCTTGTGACTATGCTTGATTCTACCACAGCCATCGGCTTATCATCAGTTTTAGGTGTAGGTTAAGATCAACTCAATACCCAATAGCAATGATTGTGTTTTTGAAGACGCTTGATGTACGTCTTTCTTTTTGGTACCCTAAAAAGTTCTAAGCTTTGCCTCAATCCGTTTTGTTTACCATTGTTGAGCCTTTACAGCTTTATAGTATTGTTTTGTTTGCCGTCTGAGCTTTTAGGGCACGCTTCGTTTTCCACGATGTGTCTTGGGATATTTTGTACTTGAATTTCATCACAGTTACCATAAAAAGAAACATTTGTACTTCCACTTCAAAGGAAAAGCAGGGGTGCCTCTGGCTCTCTCGCACTAATTAAGGGATGGCAGCTCTGAGACTGCCAATGACGATCCTTTGTTTTCCTGCTCACATGGCGGCCGGCGGTTGGCCGAGCGTGCATGAGGCGAGTTTGGTGCCTATGATCACTTTTGCCATGTGCCTTGTGAAAGATACAGGGGAGAGCGAAGGTGTTGTCAGCAAAGAATGCACCATATGGCCAGGTAAATCGTGTTGCAAGCAGTGTGGATGCGTAAAGATGCTCTGCTTTAGAACTATATGTGCTTCTCTCGGGGGTGTTTTCTCTTGGACTGGATTGCACTTTCAGCACGTAGTTCTATTTCTTTACGCTGCCTTTCCTGAAGCATCGTCTCGGCGCCCAATGATCTCTATTCGTTCGCCGCGTGCCTCCTTAGGCTCAGTTCCATCACTGTTCTTTTGATGCTCTGTTTCGCGAGTATATCTCTTGCGCTTGGTTTGAGTCGCATTTTCCAAAGCAGAAATAGCATGCGTTCCTCAGCTTCTTTCTCCAGAGCTTGTACTGTTGAACCCTCCTCGCGGTCTGGCACTGTTTCCCAGTAGCTGCTGTAAGGGACTCTGAGGCATTTCTCATGGCAATGCTGTGGAATAGTGAATCCAATGCACCTGTTTCGGATTCCCGCCAAGCTTGCTCTTGATCTCTTCATCTTCACTTTCCATTCTTCACTTTCCTTCCGCTTACTTCGCCTCTGCCCTTGGTTAAAACACTGCTCTGCCAACGACTAGACACTTTTTTTTGCTGTTTGTGTTTTTTTTTTCAAGAGCCGAGCACACCTGTCGACTGCTCTAAACATCTCCCTTTTTCACAGAGGAAAAGAAGGAAGAAACGAGCATAAACCCCAAACTCAGCAGAGCAGAGAGAATGCAGCGCCCAGTTATTCGTCGTCTGGGCAATCGCTCAGCGTTTACCTTAGTCGCTGCTGTGGCTAGGTCCTCGCAGATGCGAAGTGCTGTCCGTGTCCCTTCAGGATCTCATGCTCGCGTCATCCCTTCTTTCATGTGCTCGCTGCGAGCGTACTCCGGCAGCCACCACGATGAACCGTCTTCCCGCAGTGGTCAGTACCTGCTTGACAAGAACGACGTCCTCACCCGTGTTTTGGAGGTAGTAAAGAACTTTGAGAAGGTCGATGCCTCCAAGGTGACCCCTGAGTCACACTTTGTGAAGGATCTGGGTTTGAACTCTCTCGATGTAGTGGAGGTTGTGTTTGCGATCGAACAAGAATTTATTCTAGACATCCCGGATCACGATGCGGAGAAAATCCAGTCCATTCCCGACGCCGTCGAGTACATTGCACAAAACCCCATGGCCAAGTAAGTGGTGGAGGCAAACTGTTTTTGTTAAACCAGCGCTATATTCTCTTGCCCAATCGGTAGTGGAATCATCGAGTGAAAGCTGTTCTTAGCATCTTGATTCCAAAGGGGAACAGTACATAAGACGTGTGTCATGAGACGTGTACACAATTATTTCTCTTAGGATTTTTTAGTCGAAATAGGTCCTTGTTGTGCCACCATTAGCGTTCTCCGAGTGAGGTAAGCAGAAGTGCCGTGTGCGCGTGAAAGCAATTTTCGCCCCTGCTCTTCAGCGTTGGTGTACTGCACTCAGATATCGTCTCACTTTTTCTTTGTTGCCCAAGGTGGGCAGTGAGGAGACGATAGTGAGCACCTATTTTGGACATGACGTTCTCTTGTGTGCCCTCATGTGGAGCAGGAGGCGCTTTCTTGTGTCTTTTTTTTTTCTACTTGTTCTCTGGTAAGCAATGATACCACTGTCTCCGTGTTGAAACACACCGGATAGCTTGTAGCCTCACTGAGAGTAAGCCTCTTCATCAGACAATACACAGGAATATGAGCATCGTCTCTCTTTTCCTGTTATATCTGCGAAGCAGCAGCCACTCTTCCGACTCTATGTTTGGAGAGCGAGTAACGAAGGGTCGATCGATGTTGTAAAAATGTTCACGCTTTTGCGGAAAGAACATCTTGAATGCTATTCGCTTTTTCAAATTGATTGCTCAGCATGCTGTCTGTTTTCCTTCCCGCTTCACAATCTGCTCTGCTCCTTCGCTTCCGTAACTACTCAGCACTCTCGCGCTATTGCTTTTTCCCACTTGAAGGAGTAGTAAGAAGACTCTTTCTCGGATAGTACTTCCTACAAATTGGCCTCCATGCAGCAGAGAGCGAGATCCACCGAAAGGGCTGTACCGGCGCGTGGTGTCCGGAAAGCCTTGTCCCCATCACTTTCGGATTCGAGTGATGAAAGTGCTCTACGGATGCACTTCGTGGCTGGCGGTGCTTCTCGACGTGCGGGACGAGTCAGTGATGATGAATACGAGACGTCGTCCTACGAGGAGACGGAGGCATCGGACTTGCTCTCGGACAATAGCGAAGATTACGTTCCGTTGACATTCGAGTACATCAGCAGCAACCCCAGACGCCGTGCTGGCGCACCAGCTTACTCGAAAGTTCCATTGGGTGCACTGGAGGTGGAGGAGAGGCAGGAAAGCCTTTCTTTCTCAGATGCACCACTTGAGGTTTTTCTTGAGCGTAGCCGAACACGCCGGCAATGCGGCCCTGGCGCCAAGGACGTGAATCGGGTTGAGGTGAAGTCTTCCGTAAGTAGCCATCACAAAGATGAGGATGGTACTTCCTCGACGAATTCCGGTGCTCTTCCGATCGCGTTTGAGAGACGGAAGAAGACTCACAATATTGGAAAGGTAAAGCAATCTACATACGAGATATTGGATACCGAGTTGTCCGTCTCGCTTCCCGATGAAGAGGAAGCCCCGTTGAATGCTCAGCTCATCTACACGTTGATCAAGCGCTTGCGCAACCCCTCGGATGAGGTTTCATTGGAGGCGTTTGACTTCGTCGACTTCAGCGATGAGAACTTCAAAGAGGAACTTGGACCACTCAAGGAGATCAAGGCGCTCCTCGAGGAGAAGGCGAGCAATCCCATTATGGAAAACACGAAGCACAACCATGCGGTCAAGGAGGCTGTTCAGTCTCTTCCACCGGATAATGCTATCGCCGCTAAGGTGAAGGCTATCAAGAGTTGTCCAATTAGACCATCAAAACCTAGGATTCGGTTGCACAGAGGTGGGGAAGCAGAGATGGAGAAGGCGGAGGCAATTGCGAACCTCGTGCGGCGCCTGAAAGATCCCAACACGGAAGTGCCGCTGCGTGCCTTTGAGGAGGTGGACTGGAGCAATCGCGATTTTGACATGGTACTCGCTTTGCTGAAGCCGATCCGTGCGTACATGGAGGCGAAGGAAGTAGCCAAGGAAAAGCCTGCTGAGGGCACGATGAGTGGCGCATCTGTGTTGGATAACAAGATCAAGAAGGCGATAATGTCGCTACCCTCAGAAGAGGCTGTCGCAGCAGCGATGCGCGCAGTGAAGAACCGCGCCATGTCGAGCAGTCCATCCAACGGCGATGCTATTCGTCACTTGGTAGCACGCTTGAAGGGATCAGGCCAGACTGTGAAGCTGTGCGAGTTTGACAAACTGGACTGGAATGACCGCAATTTCAGTCGTGAGTTGGAACCACTGCAGCAGATTCGCGCGTGCATGGAGGCGATGGAGGCGCTCGAACAGAAGCCGGGCGAGAATGTGATGGCTACTCAACCGGCGCTGGATGAACAGATCAAGGCGGCTATTATGTCACTGCCACCTGAAAAGGTGATTTCTGTAAAAACGCAGATGCTGAAGATGTATGAGAGGGCCTCCACAAGAGCCCAAGGCTCGCAGAGAGTGAAGGTCACAAAGCTGTCTGCTCCAGCTGGCACGCAGAAGAAACTGAAGGACAGCTTCATAATGTCGAACCCGAGCAAAAAGTTGAAGACAAAGGAGGGCAACCTGTCGGCCTCGAGCAGCCAGGTCATGCAAGTGGGCGCGAGGGTAATGTCGTTGAAGCAGCCAAAGTACGCCGCAAAGGAGAGCACCGCCCTGTCGGCCCCTGCGAAGAAAGTGCGTCGCTCGCGAATCCGAGGTGACCGCAGCGTTTCTATCTCAAAGGTGGATGATGACACTCCTCCCGGTGAGATCATCGACGATAATCAGGAGCTCCCAGAGAGCCGCGAATCACCACTCTTGGAGGCTGTCACAACGTCACGATGCCTTTCGCGCATGCCATCCCGTCCTGCCGGGGCGAAGAAGCCTGAGCGGCGCACCCGAAACTACCGGCAGGCCAACAACATCTCTTTTAGTAGCGTTCCCACGGAGGAGCCTGGCGTGATTCAAGAAGAGAACGAGTTAATAGGCACCAAGCGCAAGGCCGGCCGCCGACGCGCACCTCACAAACTCTGCCGCAGCCTCTCCATCACTAGCCTCCCCGATCTAGAAGCTGACGAGGTGTTGGAGGAGCCCTCGCCATTGAATACGAGAGGCGTGCCACCGGCCACTCTGGCACCTGCCAGGAAAGCAAAGTCACGGCGGTCGCATACCAAGCTCCCCGGCGACAACGCCCAGTTTGATCAGCCCTCGAACGAGGTGGCCAGTGGTCTGGACGACAACAACACCGCTCTTCAGGGCAAGGCACACTCCGCCACGAAGAAGAAGCGCCGTCCGAAGGTGAACAACAAGTCGTGCAGTTTCATCGAGGTATACTTAGACGAGGTGTGTGAGATTCACGATGAGAGCGCCACTGAGCTAAAGGGCGTCGAGCTTCAGCACGATACTTCGCCACCTAAGAGAACGCAAAAGCTTCTGCGTCGACGCAGGCCTGCTGACGAGGGTAACGGGCGTGCTTTGGACTACAGCAAACCAGAGACGGGAGAGGCCGGCAAGCTTGACGATGCTCAACACTCCAACGCTGCGACGGCTAAGGGACGGCGGGTGAACGTGCATCGCACCCGCAGCGCACACACCTCGATGATTGGCGAGCTGAAGAGCGGCGAGATCGTCGAACGGCCAGATGAGACACACATCCTGTACACTTCCTCTGCGGCAAGCACCCCTATCCCTGAAGAGGCGAGTGCCAGGCGCGTCAATCGTCAGGCCATTCCAGCCAGGGCTCAGAAGGTGTCGTGCATGACGTGTGACTTCTCATCCACCGCCCGGAAGCGCCGACCGCGACTTCACATGAGCAAGGAGCTGAGTGTCTCGGCCATTCCGGAGAACCTAGTAGGTGAGATCGTCGAGAATGCACCGGATTTGCTCGCCGCAACAGCGCCTGTGAGCGGCTCTTTCTCGAATGCCCGTCTGTCAAAGGTCCACACGGGGCCAGCGAGGCGATTGCCTCTGTTGAAGGGCAGTGGGCGAGGTTCTTTGCGCTACACCGACCCGCCAAACTCGTCTCTGAGGTCGTCTGCGAAGAGTCGTAAGGAGGTTATCATGCCGAGCGTCGACGCTTCCTTTATTCCAGACACGGTCTCCAGCTCACCAACACCTCCGTCCAGCGCTCTCCGTCGGTCAACGGAGGCAATCCCCCACGTTACCATGGTAGCCGCCAAGTTATGTGACGATATCCAGTGCATATCCTCAGTGTGAGCATTGACGTAGAGGGAGTGGCGGCACGGTGCACGAGGAGGCTGTGTACTGGAAGCCGTCGGTGGGTGCGAACTAACGAAGCACGATCTCGTTTTCGCTGGAACGCATTTGGCCCTTACTGCGTGTCGAATCAGCGACTGTACCTCGTTGATCACCTTTGCGTTGTGTGCCCACACTCGTGCATCAAGTGCTTTTGGGAGTGCACTTGTTTTGCGTGTCCATGCCAGCGGCTTTTGCGAGTGTTCCTCGGCAGCCTGGCCTGGTCGCATGAGTGCACTAACACTCGCTCTTGCAAAGGGCACACACACACACACAAAGCAAACGCAACTCTGCGGCACCAGGCTAATGAGTGCCTCTTGCCTTTCTCCACGGTCTTCGGATTTAAACCAGACTGGAGGGGGCCCTGCGTATGCCCGACAGTGGTGGGTTGTTGTGTATCTGTGTGTGCGCGTGTTTCCAGTTCTTTAGATGTTCATGCTCCTTTTGCGTCCCTCTTCCCCCCCCCTCGCCTCGTGTTTTCTCGTGTATCCGTGACCTCTGACGGTGCATGCCGATATAGCTTTGTGCATACACGTGTGTGCGCGTGCTGTGTGAGTTCCAGAAGGAAAGTCCCCAAATGCACACGAGTCCCGGAGCCGACTCTGCTAGCAGCGGCAACGTGCCCTCTTTCCCCTGCTAGCAAACCCATCTAAGGAGGCGCTATCCCCTCACACAAATGAAGCGAGAGAGAAGAAAAAGATGACGGTGGTGCCCTGCCGCACCTACCTCGTTATGCACCCTTTTCCCGAATGTTCTTGATTGCTCTTCCCTTTGCATATTGTGCGGTTCGGTTCTTCCCTTCTTCCGCTCTCTCCCTCTCTCTGTGCCGCTGTCTGCGTTGGTGTGCGTGCGTCTTCGCTTGTAATGCTCTGTTTCCCTTTGCCACCCCATCCGCCCTCTGCTCATCCTTTTTCCGTACGCCTGTCTCTTGAAATCTTTTCTTTGCTGTGGTGTGGACAGGCGAGCACCGATTGCTTATGCTTTTCCGAGGTGTAGGAAGGAAAGCTGCGAGAGATCAAGGACAACACTGGCCACGTTTCTTTTAGTTCGGGTCACCACAGAGGATTTACTCGACTTTTCAGCTCGTAAAGGCCACGACTGACATGTATAACAACCCCGTGCTCATTCATTCATCTTGTTTTTCGCTGTCTGTTTAATATATATATGTTTTCGTCATTCGCATAGTGGCTTTGATGGGTGTCCGACTTGCTACGTGTCTCTCCCCCCTTCTCTGCTTCCTCTCCCCTTCTCCCTTCCCTCCTTTCTCTTCACTGACGAGGGGCGGGGGGGGCGCTCGAAACAAGAGGGAGGTCGACTTGTGATTTGTCGATGTGGGCAGATGAAGGGCTATGTGTGTGTGTGCAGAACACGGAAAAAAGAAACACCAAAGGCGAGGTCGCTGACAGTCGGAAGTTGGATAGCCGTGCTTGCATGCATGCCACTTGCAGACAACAGTTTTGTGCTTGGGCCGCTTTGCACGTGCTCAGCTTGTCCAGCGTCGCGCTTCTTTCTCAAGCACCGCCACAGCACGAGCTGCCCTCACTCCATTCTTTGCCTTCTTCATCCTCTTCTCACATTCCCGTGCTTCATTCTGAGATCATAGATGCTCTCGTTTACATGCCACATTTCCTCTTTTTTTCTCGGTTGGTTCTGTTGTTTGTGCTCTCGTGTGTTGTCTCGCTTGTCCGTAGCGCGGGTGTGTACCGTCCTGCGTACGAACGTGTGTGTATGCACAAATTTTCCTCCCCCATTCGTTTTCTTGTGTATTTTTTATCTGGCTTATTGTCGAAATAGCGAATACACACACACGTGCCCCTATCCCACTCAGCGACAAAGAAATCACACATATCCGAGAGAAAAGTAAAAGTGTGCCGTTCTCACAGTAGTTTAACAACGCCACCCTACCCCAGGGGAGCGGCGTTCCTTTTCCTAAGGTGAATTATCCATTCACTGCACCGGAACCTCGCTGAGAAGCTCTTAATGCGCACTCGTTCTGGGGGTCAGCTGGGCCGCCACGATGCCTTCCCTGCGTAAAGTCACCAAAGACAATTTCTGCCGTTGCTTCTTCCTTGGCGTTACTGGCTCCTTCTTTCCTCCATCCATGTTACTTTTCACCGGTGCTTCTCACAGCAACTGCGCCTGCATTCAAAAAATATCGCATGTGGCGACTACACATCTCCACTTCACTGCCGGCGACACCGACTCATGATGGTGTTTCGATACTCATTGGGCAGCGCTCTTGCGTCTCCTCCTCTGCACATGAGGCACCTTGCACCGTGTGCGTGCTAGCTGGCTATGTGCAGTGCGACGATCCTAGTGTGGCCGAAGAGCAGATAGAAAGTCTGGAGAACGTACTCCCGTTCGGCATCGAGGTGTTGGGCTTTGCGGGCGGCACGGCTGCACTGACATCTCTGGCAGCGGAGCTGCCTGATTTGAAGAGGAAGGAGCTCATCGAGGCTGTCGTGCCCAACGGAAAAAGACACCTCCCGCCCGCTTGCCGCATGTTTGGTGCGCCTGCGAAAAAAGTGGAGGTTTCGGAAAGCGATATCGCCTTCGTTGAGGCTCGTTGTGCCTTGCACACGTACAACAGCACCTTGCCTTTACTGATCTCCTGCTCCAATGCACTTCCGCAGGTAGTGGACGGCGAGAGCTACGCTCCGTTGACGGCGCGTGCACCCTCGTCTTCGAGCAAAATCGAGCTAATCCAGAGTGGTGTGGTGCCGAACACTCTTCGCATTCATGTCGTTATGGTCCCTTCGCTCATGAGCGCTAGCGGGCTTTACGAGACTCTCTTCCGCCAGCTGAAGGCCGCTTGGACGTCCAGGACTACGCGCCTCATCGAGCTCAACTCTCACAACGCTCACTTATCCTACTGCTGCCGTCTCGAGTGCGATGCCGACGCCCTTGACAGCACAGATACCGTCACAGACGACGAGTGGGCAGTGGTGTTGGAGATGATGGAGGATGCAACCGGACAAAGAGTCTCACGCGGTGATGTTCGCGGTATAAAACCACTCTTCCAACCCTGCAGGAAGAGCAAAACATCTGCAGCGGAGGCAGCGAAGACGTCGCCTGCTCAGTTGCCTCACTTTCTCCTCCTCGGTCTGATAGTTGTGATCATCTCTGTTGCTGTGCTGATGCGATGAGGCACGACAGCGGTGCTTTCTATTCGAGGTAGTCTGCACCTTCTGTGGTGAGCAAGATAGCACCCACCGTTGCGGAGTCAAGAAACACGGCGCCAAAACACAACCAAAGGGAGAAACAAAAAGTTCATCATCTCACCCTCAGGCGACACGCCGCAAGAGCACAAATACTACTTGTATAGTTGCCGCGGTTTTGCTTGCGTCTGTGGTGCCAAGGCAATCGACACCATTCCGCCTTTGTTCGCAAGCAGCAAGGTCAGAGCTGCATGTCTCCCCCGTCTTTCCCCTTCCATGGGAGACCTCTAAGCACTTCCTCTGACAGCATCCCCCCTCTCTCTGTATCATTCGCATTTGTGTGCGCCCCGTGGCCGCGCAGATCGCTCTTCTCTTGTGCCCTGTTCTCACTGAACGAATTCGCACGGAGTTACTTGCGACTTGCTCGCAGTGTGCATCTCGTAGCGAACAACGACGGCAAGCGGGAGAACATTGCATCCTTGAGGCACGCCAAGAACACTGGTTTACCGGTGACGGGACGGCGTCACTGGCTGCCTGTTTCGGAGAAAACCAAAGCTGCCCAACTCGTTCTTGCTCTTCGGTAGGAGGGGGAGTACATGTACGGCTGAGCGGCGCGTTGCAGTTTTAGACGATGGGAATCTTAGGTTTGTCAAAGCTGCTCTACGACAAGTCCCCAAATGCCATCCGGGAGCAAGAGCTGAAGAACTTCTTTGGGCGTCGCATCGCCATCGACGCCTCCATGAGCATTTACCAGTTCATCATTGCCATGAAGGGGTTCCAGGACGGGCAGGGATTGGAGCTCACAAACGAAAAGGGTGACGTGACATCACACCTCAACGGGCTCTTTGCCAGAACTCTCCGCATGATCGATGAGGGGATCAAGCCCATCTACGTTTTTGATGGAAAGCCTCCGAAATTAAAGGCTGACGAGCTGGAGATGCGCCGTCAGAAGGCTGCTGAGGCAGAGAGGGAGTTTGAGAAAGCGAAAGATGCTGGCGACGACGAAATGATGGAGAAGATGAGTAAGCGAACTGTGCGCGTGAGTCGAGATCAGATTGACGAGAGCAAGAAGCTTCTACGGCTCATGGGGATTCCTGTGATCCAAGCGCCTTCGGAAGCCGAGGCTCAGTGCGCAGAGCTGGTGAAGAAGGGCAAGGCTTGGGCGGTGGGCACGGAGGATATGGACGCCTTGACGTTTGGCTCCACAGTCATGCTCCGCCATCTGAACATCAGCGACGCCAAGAAGCGACCCATTGCAGAAATCCACCTCGACGAGGTGCTGCAAATAACGGGTCTGTCCATGGGCCAGTTCGTTGATCTTTGCATTCTTCTCGGCTGCGACTACGTCCCCAAGGTTCCCGGGATCGGGCCGCAAAAGGCGTGGGAGGGCATTCAACGCTATGGCAGCATCGAGTCATTTCTAGAGTCCCTTGACACCACGAAGCACCCCGTGCCTGCCGACTTTTATTACAAGGAGGCCCGCGCCTTCTTCCAGAATCCGGAGGTGACTCCCGCGGAAGAGATCAACATTCAATTTTCGGAGCCAGACGAGGTTGGGCTGATTCAGTTTCTTGTGAAGGAGAAGCTGTTCAACCCAGATCGCGTCAACAAGGGCATCGCGCGGCTGAGGGCTGCCCTCACCAGGAAAACGCAGGGACGGCTGGACAGTTTCTTCACGGTCACCAAGGTACCTCAGCAGACAGCCGCTGCGCGTGCGCCGCTCGCTGGAACAAAGAGGCCGCGGGATGGAAAATATGTGCATGTCTCCGGAACTCTACGAAAGGCAACGAGCGGCCACAAAAAAGCTGTGAAGAAGTAGATTTGTACCCTGTAGAGGCGACCTTGAATCCACATAGGAGTGGTACTCTTGCATAGAGTGCGAATGAGGGCGGGGAGCTGTCTGTGTGCAGCAGCGACTCATTTGCTCTATCCTGCGATGCCGCACGCGGTGCACGATTACTCCGCATTCCTTGAAAAAGTCAAGTGAGCTGATTGAACTGGTTGCCGAGGAAAGGAAAAGGCGTACTACA
Organism: Leishmania infantum JPCM5; assembly: GCF_000002875.2. Taxonomy (NCBI): domain Eukaryota; phylum Euglenozoa; class Kinetoplastea; order Trypanosomatida; family Trypanosomatidae; genus Leishmania; species Leishmania infantum. The sequence goes on along the minus strand of NC_009411.2, from coordinate 63,244 downwards.
GCTGACATGCGCACTCTAGAACGCTTACTGTGCGACTCCGATAAAAGAAACTATGCCGTGGCTGGAGAAGGAGGGAGCGGGATCGGGGGGGGGGAGGGCTGGCGGCGTGAAGAAAAAGGTTTAGTGAGCCGCACTGCCTCTGTGATGTGCAATAAGAGCGCTATGCCTCGACTTGCGAACACACTCTCCCACCACCGAAGAGGAGGCTCAAGTGCTGGGCAGCAGTACATATCCTCTCTCTGTTTGTGTGCTTGACGTGCTGCGCTGCATTTCTGCTGCACTCACCGACACCCGCGCCACACTTGCGCACACTGCATCTCTTCCTCTGCTCTTCACGCTTTTCCCTTTTTTTGTCAATCCTGCTCCGTGGTTCAATCGAGACGAAGAATACCATCGTAAGCGATGGCCGTAATCGAAGGCGCACGCCATACGTGCATGAGCGTTTCAAGTTATTCTGCTCGTCTTCCCGCTACACGAGTCTGTATTCGGCAAGAGATCAATTTCACCTCAACAGGCGTGTAGGGCATTTTGTCCCCATTGCTTTCAGCGTTCTCGCGTTGCAAGAGAAAAGAGGTACGGCGCTGGCGTCTCCCTGCAAAGGCAACAGGACATGCTTATAGGCGTGTGGGTCCACTCCCCCGTTCCCAAGGGCGAAACTGCAGCAGTCGTGGCCTGGCGTTACTGCAATGACACTACTAGACGAGCGTGCCTCACGTCCGGCTACACGCCAAAGAATGACCTGGTGACGTGGAAAGTTCTCTTGATCCAGGTACCAAGCGACACCGCACTCATCCCTCACCGTCTTGGAATGAAAGCCAACTCGCACCACCCGGTGTGGGATACGAAATGACGACACGAGTAGGCTGGGGCCATTCTAAACGACTGGCTCAAGGGAAAATTCTTGACGCGCGCAGGCAACAATAACACCTCGGCACGGCACAGCGCAGATGGGACCATGACGACGCCACCTTGGCTCTCGACCGCGTCATCTAGGATTGCGGAACCGTCACAATGGCGCCGGGTGACCACTTAGTGATCAAGTTCGCTGCCCACCTTGAGTAGGGGTAGGGCTCGACGCCACAAGTGATAACTGGAGCCCAAACATGTTCCTTCCAAAAAGCGATATGGAAACTGTACCGCTACGTGGTTGCCAAATCGATCCGCAAACACCGTACCCTTCACAGCGATACAGAAGCAAACACGCGCGCACTTCAGAGGGCTGCGCTGACCCTGACCAACACGACAAGCTGAAAGGGCACCAGAGAGAGGAGGCAGATCGCCCGTGCAGTCCTACCCACCACAAATACCACCACATACACGTACAACTGCACAGTTTCACTCAGGGAGGAGGTTGCATTCACAACTGGACTCATAGCGAAGACCGCCGGGAAAGCTGTCCCATCTGGTAAGGCCGCTTATAAGCGGTTCTGAACGTCATACATGACGCGGGTGCAAGCAACTTTTGAGCAGGCAGCCTGCGCGTCGCCCTCGCTCGCACATGCCCATTAAAGAGCTAGCCTCGAGGGATGGATGCAGTCCTGCTACGCCCTCACTCCGCCCCGCCGTGTGACGTCGACCAGCACCCGGCGCAAAAGCCCCTCCAGCGAATCGCCTCGCGACTACAGCGCAACCATTCTGTGAGGCTGGCCCCAACCTCACCAATACGGCTCCCGTCCTCACCCCCTCCGCTGTAGACCCCTCCCCCCCCCCTGGGGTTGCATTCCCACAAAGCGGTGTGGCACCAGAAAGGTATGCCGAGACAGCCGCGGCGCTGGCCGACTTTACGCTCGCACGCCTGTCTTTCATTTATTTCCTTGCCATCATCGCGTCCTCCTTTCTCCTAGTTGCGCCCTTTATCAACGCTCGCTTTACACAAAGGCCTTCTCTAATCTGCTGTTGTCTTCTCATCAATTGGATCTCTCTCAGTACTACAAATACCTCTCACTTCATTCCCTCAGACTTGATCAGTCACCTCCCGATTCACTCACTGAAACCATCCATTTGCGGTCAAGTCACTCTTCCTATCATCACACCCGGAATTCCTTCACTAGAGCTCCCTTCTGCTGACACTCGTGAGTCTTTTCCGCGCAGCCTCTACCGAGCTTAAGCCCGACCACAATCTCAAACGACTTTATCTGGCGTCTGAGCACCCAGAGCACTAGCACCCAGTACTCAGTGTCGAACCTGCCAACCTCCTTGAAGACATGCCCCGTTACACCAACCGTGTCACATCCAAAGACATGAACCGTCGCGGTCTCTCCAACAGGAACGAAACAAAACAATGTGTAAACATGACGCTTTCCGAAGAGGCACAAAAGTCCGCCAGCATGCAGCACCATACAAACCCGAAACACACTGCCCGCCAGCAGGCCGAGGCGGAGGAGGCTGCCCGCCAGCAGGCTGAGGCGGAGGAGGCTGCCCGCCAGCAGGCCGAGGCGGAGGAGGCTGCCCGCCAGCAGGCTGAGGCGGAGGAGGCTGCCCGCCAGCAGGCCGAAGCTGAGGAGGCTGCCCGCCAGCAGGCTGAGGCGGAGGAGGCTGCCCGCCAGCAGGCTGAGGCGGAGGAGGCTGCCCGCCAGCAGGCTGAGGCGGAGGAGGCTGCCCGCCAGCAGGCTGAGGCGGAGGAGGCTGCCCGCCAGCAGGCTGAGGCGGAGGAGGCTGCCCGCCAGCAGGCTGAGGCGGAGGAGGCTGCCCGCCAGCAGGCTGAGGCGGAGGAGGCTGCCCGCCAGCAGGCTGAGGCGGAGGAGGCTGCCCGCCAGCAGGCTGAGGCGGAGGAGGCTGCCCGCCAGCAGGCCGAGGCGGAGGAGGCTGCCCGCCAGCAGGCTGAGGCGGAGGAGGCTGCCCGCCAGCAGGCTGAGGCGGAGGAGGCTGCCCGCCAGCAGGCCGAGGCGGAGGAGGCTGCCCGCCAGCAGGCCGAGGCTGAGGAGGCTGCCCGCCAGCAGGCCGAGGCTGAGGAGGCTGCCCGCCAGCAGGCTGAGGCGGAGGAGGCTGCCCGTCAGCAGGCCGAGGCGGAGGAGGCTGTCCGCCAGCAGGCCGAGGCTGAGGAGGCTGCCCGCCAGCAGGCTGAGGCGGAGGAGGCTGCCCGCCAGCAGGCCGAGGCGGAGGAGGCTGCCCGCCAGCAGGCTGAGGCGGAGGAGGCTGCCCGCCAGCAGGCCGAGGCTGAGGAGGCTGCCCGCCAGCAGGCTGAGGCGGAGGAGGCTGCCCGCCAGCAGGCTGAGGCGGAGGAGGCTGCCCGCCAGCAGGCCGAGGCGGAGGAGGCTGCCCGCCAGCAGGCCGAGGCTGAGGAGGCTGCCCGCCAGCAGGCCGAGGCGGAGGAGGCTGCCCGCCAGCAGGCTGAGGCGGAGGAGGCTGCCCGCCAGCAGGCCGAGGCGGAGGAGGCTGCCCGCCAGCAGGCTGAGGCGGAGGAGGCTGCCCGCCAGCAGGCCGAGGCGGAGGAGGCTGCCCGCCAGCAGGCCGAGGCTGAGGAGGCTGCCCGCCAGCAGGCCGAGGCGGAGGAGGCTGCCCGCCAGCAGGCTGAGGCTGAGGAGGCTGCCCGCCAGCAGGCCGAGGCGGAGGAGGCTGCCCGCCAGCAGGCCGAGGCGGAGGAGGCTGCCCGCCAGCAGGCCGAGGCTGAGGAGGCTGCCCGCCAGCAGGCTGAGGCGGAGGAGGCTGCCCGCCAGCAGGCCGAGGCTGAGGAGGCTGCCCGCCAGCAGGCTGAGGCGGAGGAGGCTGCCCGCCAGCAGGCTGAGGCGGAGGAGGCTGCCCGCCAGCAGGCCGAGGCTGAGGAGGCTGCCCGCCAGCAGGCCGAGGCGGAGGAGGCTGCCCGCCAGCAGGCTGAGGCGGAGGAGGCTGCCCGCCAGCAGGCCGAGGCGGAGGAGGCTGCCCGCCAGCAGGCTGAGGCGGAGGAGGCTGCCCGCCAGCAGGCCGAGGCGGAGGAGGCTGCCCGCCAGCAGGCTGAGGCGGAGGAGGCTGTCCGCCAGCAGGCCGAGGCTGAGGAGGCTGCCCGCCAGCAGGCCGAGGCGGAGGAGGCTGCCCGCCAGCAGGCCGAGGCGGAGGAGGCTGCCCGCCAGCAGGCTGAGGCGGAGGAGGCTGCCCGCCAGCAGGCCGAGGCGGAGGAGGCTGCCCGCCAGCAGGCTGAGGCGGAGGAGGCTGTCCGCCAGCAGGCCGAGGCTGAGGAGGCTGCCCGCCAGCAGGCCGAGGCGGAGGAGGCTGTCCGCCAGCAGGCCGAGGCGAGGAGGCTCCCCCA
>NC_009411.2:57422-58923 GCF_000002875.2 Leishmania infantum JPCM5 | reverse complement strand
GGACGACTGGAGGCAACGCATGTCTTTCACGATACAGCGCGCTGCCACGTACAGTTGTGTGAATATTGGGTTGGTTCGTCTGGCTCGATGCGCTTGCGTTGTTGCCTTTGCTTGTGTGTAGCACAAACACGGCATCCACGCACCGTTTCGACTCCCCTTCTCAATTCAGTCGTCGCCCAAACACTTCCACACAATCCACACAATCGCGGACGCATTTCAGTGTCGGACATAGGAATGACGCTTCACGGAATGGCACGCACACAGCAACCCTTCCACCGCCCTTCACCCCTACAAAATCACCAAACCAAAAACTCAACCGAGCCCCCGATAAGATCCACACATCACGAACACACCTCAAATTCTCTCAAGCCCACCCTCTCACTACTTCCACCTAAAAAAGCTCTACCCACCCCGTTCATACCCCCTCCCCCTTGCAACTCCTACGTCAATCGCAGACCTCAAAACTCACACGCGAAGCAATGCTCCCGCGAGGGTCTTCCTCGCAGCGAAAACGCGAATGCTCCAGTACTGGGGCGCGAAGCAATGCTCCGGCGAGGGTCTCCCTCGCAGCGAAAACGCGAATGCTCCAGTACTGGGACGCGAAGCAATGCTCCGGCGAGGGTCTTCCTCGCAGCGAAAACGGGAATGCTCCAGTACTGGGACGCGAAGCAATGCTCCCGCGAGGGTCTCCCTCGCAGCGAAAACGGGAATGCTCCAGTACTGGGGCGCGAAGCAATGCTCCGGCGAGGGTCTCCCTCGCAGCGAAAACGGGAATGCTCCAGTACTGGGACGCGAAGCAATGCTCCCGCGAGGGTCTCCCTCGCAGCGAAAACGGGAATGCTCCAGTACTGGGGCGCGAAGCAATGCTCCGGCGAGGGTCTCCCTCGCAGCGAAAACGGGAATGCTCCAGTACTGGGACGCGAAGCAATGCTCCCGCGAGGGTCTTCCTCGCAGCGAAAACGCGAATGCTCCAGTACTGGGGCGCGAAGCAATGCTCCCCCCGCGAGGGTCTCCCTCGCAGCGAAAACGGGAATGCTCCAGTACTGGGGCGCGAAGCAATGCTCCCGCGAGGGTCTTCCTCGCAGCGAAAACGGGGATGTCGAATTCCGAATGTGGGTTGCGGGTGAGCGTTGGGCGCGGTCCATCGCTGGGAGTGGGATCGTTGGACTGGCGTACACTGTCTTTGAGGGTCGCAGTGAAAAAAGGGCAAGGACCCGACAACGAGCCGCGCGGTTGGGCGCAGCTGGTTGCCGGGTCGGGTGGCGGAGGTAAGCCGCCGTATTGCTTGACTGTAACTTACAGTCAAAGGGCATGCCTATTGGCGTGTTCCCGTAGGGAGAGACTTTGGCGGTGGAAATCGTGCCCCCCCCCCTATTCCCACCTCCACCCCCCTGTTCCGCCCTCTCTGCAGGGCAATGACACACACGGCAACCGAGAAGCGCCCAAGGTTGGCGGGCACTCTCTGCTGTGTGTTTGTTTTGGATGGAGGGTTAGTGGTTTG